>NC_037296.2:14835461-15135461 GCF_000002775.5 Populus trichocarpa
ATACTCATGAGACATACCGAAACTCCTATAATGACATCACCGATACCATTGAAAAGATATTGACGAGATGAGTCTAACGACACAAAAAAAATCACAAAAGATGAAAGAAGTGAGCACATGAGTTGACCAAAAGTTTCGAAGTTCACTTGTTTTTGGGTCGCTCATGTGACTTACTTCAAGCATCGTTGATAACTTTTTTTGGTATCGTTGGATTCATCTCATTGAGATCTTTTCAATAATACATATGATATCATCATTAGAGTTTTGGTGTACTTCTAAAATCTTTTTTTCTTTTCTTTTAATCTTTCCTCTTTCATTTCTTCTTATTAAATCATGTTTCTTTCAGATTTTGCAATTTTAAAAATATAGTAAATTACAGTTACTATTGTAAATTACAAATTACAGGTATCAACTCTTTAAACTTAAGCTATATTATTTTCTTAAATATTTTTTTCACTGTATTTTTTCATGCTAGAGTACAAAAATACTCCTGCATAAAACACAAAGCAGAATAACATTCTTGTCATGCCACCCACATGAAGCTTGACAGTCCTGAAAAGAAAACAAGATAGTAGATTTCTGTCTGACAGAACTACTGTTACTGAAAATCGGCAAATCCTTTCTGACAAATTGGTAAAAATAGCTTTTTCATGATTTATCAATGTTCTACTTTTACCACCACAACTCTAAGTTTTTCAATGTTATTCTTATAGATTTCAAAATCTTTCAGATTTTCCTTTCAGTACTAAAAACAAAAAACTATTTAACATTTTTTTTTATCTTCTCTTGTTCTTCCTCTCAAATTCCCATATATGTTATAATACATAAAAAAATTAAAAAATTAAGATAAAAAAGGATATTCAATAATTACAAAATAATATGGTGAATTTCTTATTTCATGTATATATATATTGCTATGACCCTTCAGATACTGCGTTATAATAATCGTGTCTAGTATTAGATATTTGAACATGAGTATAGATCTTGAACACTTTAATTACATGAAAAAAAGAAAAAAAAGAAAGAATTGGATGTGGATATAAATTTGGATATTGCTTAATACATCTAGAAGAGATGGTGTTTCAATTTACCTCTTTAAATGTTCATGTGAACAATGAAAAACATGGCATTTTTTTAGTTACATTCCCCCCATTTTTTGTTAACATTTCTCCCCTCTTTTTTCTTTCTTTAATTTTTGTTATTTTTATCTCATTTTTATTTTTTAATATTTGTTTGATTTAAAATTTGCATTCATAAATTATTTGAACTTACTTTCTACGAGGATATTGCGTTTTCAAACAAATATCTCAACATCTAGTTTATACTCGAATTTACGAGTATATATTTTTGTTATCTTATAATTAAGTAAAAAATAGTTTAAAAAAACAAAGATGTTAAACACAATGGAGTCCATTACCCGTATTACAAACCTAACGGGTTACACAGCGAAATCTGAGTCAATCCGATATATTGAAATTTCAATATTGAAGAAAAGGTCATCTAAGATTTTTTTAAAAGCCAAATCATGTTTTTTACCGATCGTCCTAGTTGCTTTCAAACCCGTCAAGTTGATTGGGTCATGTTGGAGTACCTTCCATACAATTTAATTTTAAAATCGGGTTAGACAAGGAGTCAGGTTGAGAAGTTTAAAAGTTGATCTGTTAAGTCGAGTTTAATAACAATATTAAATAGTTTTCAATGACTTAAGTTTTTTTTAATTTTCAATTTTTTTTATTTTAGCCCCAACATATCACGAACCATAGTAGAAAACAAAATTGTGTTAGAAATAGAATTTCGAAACCTATATCAACACAATCTCAAGCTTTATTATTATTTCATTGCAAAGCCAAATTTATTTGTTGGCTAAAATCAAATGAAAAGAGCAACACCCCAACCATTTACAACAAAATTCCATTCTCTCTTCCTTCTTCTTCATTTCAGCTCCAAAGACCAATCCATTGTGGATTGTTGCCTTAAAATTCAGCTGGCCCCATTGGTGGCTCGAGAATGGGTCGGGTGAAGGCCACCATTTGGGGCTCACTCTTTAAGCTTAATTGATAGACAACATGGTTGGAACCTCCCGACTACCTTTGTTGGTGGTGCATGGTTAAACCCAAAGTATCTTCGGTCGGGAAAACACGATCCACTGGCCCATGTATAATGGTCTGTCAAGTACGTTGGTGAACATGTAAAACCAACTAAGCCCACTTCAAGACTCCCTTTTGCTTTTCTTTCTTCACAACCCATTTGTTTTAGGGTTTGGCTAATTTTAAACACTATTCGATAACATAAATTATCAATAAAGCAATGATACTTGTTTCCAGAAAATTAACTTTTCTCTTGAAAATTAAAAATAAATTAAGTTGGGCTAACAATTATGTGGGGACGAATTATATCTCATTAGCAGTGTTATTAAACTAAGCTCCGCTTGATGGGTTATTCCAGGACTTCGTCTATGTTAGGTTTCAAGTTAAACAGAGGAGAAGATAATATGGGCAAACTCGTTTGACTCAGCATGTGAACCAGTAACCTAATCAAAATCCTGTTTAATTTTTTATAAAATAATATTATTTTAATTTTTTAAAAAGAATCTTGAAATCATAATTTTGAATTGAATGGGTCAACCTACTCCATTCATGAGCCAAGCTTTAGGTCGGGTTATCCGTGAGCGTACATGTTTTGCGTAAATATAAATAAATGTGTGTGCATAGAAAAATTATGAATGAATGCATAAAAGCGTGTTGGCTAGGATTGGTCAGAACGGTACAACACCAAGTATGTGGGAGATTTTGGAGAAATTTTCTAGCCATTCGTACTGGCACAAATAGCTGAAAGAATTCCAGCCGTTTAGGCAGAGATTTTTATTTATTTATTTATTTATTTTGGAAAAGCTTGTTTTCTTTTTCTTTTTTTTCTTGTATCATCAGCTGGTATCATTATTGCCATACCTGGCTTTCATCTAGCAGATCTTTCGGAAGGCAAACTTTGTACCTCTAGTCCATAGTAGTGTCGGCAATTTCTCTTTTCCTTGCAAATCAAACTATTCATACATGCAGTGGGCTTTAAACATCAATCCAGCAAAGCTTTCAGAATAATTGCGAAGTGGTAGTGGGCTCCAAACACCGACCTAACAAAACTGTGAGAAAAGAACTTCAACAGAGCTTCTATATCATTGCATACTGCATATATTCAACTGTGAGAAAGAATTATGCTATTAACTTGCTTAACAACCAACTTGGGAAAAAAATGCAGCTTGAGATTAGATCTATAGCCAAGTTATTATGCATACAAGAAGCACCTTCTGTGGTGACAACCAGCTAGGAGTTTTTTATCCCTTTTCTTTTTCGATCAAGGCTGATAATGGCCTGGTAAAGTAGCTGGCCTTACCAATGGACTTCGTCAAACAATTATCAAGGCTTTTATACAAGCTCATACAAGATCTTTAATGGGCTTAGTTCTTACCTCCAATGCATAGTAATAGCTATCAGTCTCTGCGTCTCTTTTCCTGTCAAATGAAACTACTCACTCATACACATATATGGTGGACTTCGACATCAGCTCAACAAAGCTATGACACATCTAGTGGACTTCAACATCAGCTCAACAAAGCTATGGGAGGAATTTCAACACGGTTTCATCATATAAGAGAAGATAGATGGTAGTATACTGCCATCATTATCATAATGTTATCAATAAATACTTTAGAAGCCAACTTCGGCTAAAAAGTGCAGTTTGAGATCAGGTTCACGACTTAATGTACCAATACTTTATTTAACCAAAAAGGAAAGGTAGAAGAGGTTACTACTATTAAAGTTGATGGACCGTTGGATGTTGGGTGGTTAGGTGAGTTTACACTTCAAGACTTTACAATTAGGGCATCATTCTCGTCAAAATCGGGTGTATAAAGTGAAATACTTTAGAAAATCTCAACAAATAAAATCATCTAATTCATTTGATGAACATCCAAACTATCATGGCATGGAAAAACACTTAGAAATAATGAATTCTAGAGGGGGAGTATCGGTTCAAACACTTTGGTTGGATCAAAAAATCAAACCGAACAAATTGTTTTTTCAAAATATTAAATCTAACTAAATCAATTGATTTGGTTTGATTTAGTTCTAAACTTTTTAGAATCAAATAAGTATAATTTGAATTAATATACCTTCGGGTAAGCTTTAATAAGCCTTTAATTTATAATGGATTTTTTCGAATTGATTCAAACAGTTCTTTTATTTTTTTTTAAATTTAAAATCAAAATCACCAAACATTGGTCGGTCTATGCAATCTTATTATTTGTTATTATGATGCATCAAGACACTTGCCTTTTCACGCAGTGAGTACGGCTAAAGAAAACATGAGCTTCGGCACCTAATTTGTGGTTCGAATATGTGGACAATGAACAACACAGGATCAATATTTATAGGCACAGCAGCCCATAGTTTTCAGGAAAAACAGGTGATGCATGAACGGGAAGCAAGGCATTTCAATTCTCCGAGTAATTGAAAATGATTGATTTACAATATTATTTAATGTTGATGTATTATTTGAAAAGATTTGTCTTTCGTTTTGTTTTCTTGTGGGTGAGAGTGGATGCGCTTAGATTGTGTGGGATCATGGGGATGATCTATATAATTATTTGATTTAAAGTCTTTCTCAAAGGAGGTGTTTAATTAAGATTCTTTAATTGGATACACTAAGAGAGTTAACCATGTTAGGCTAGAAATCATTCCATGATCTAATTAATTAAGGTCTAAGTCTCATCAAATCACTATTTTTCAGGTATTGGAAGATTAGATTAATTTCCACAAACATTGTTTAGCACAAAATCCAATTTTCATGCCTACATAAGTAAATTTTTTGTTCTTCATGATACATGTTTGTCACACTGTAATGTCGTGTTTTAAACTATGTCTGGTCTGAAAGAGCATCAATAGCATAATTTGAATTACATAGATAAATGTAGCCTCCTCCTCCTCCTCTCTAATTTTTATCACCCCATGGAAAAGTTAAAGTAAAGAAGCAACCATCCAATGTATGACCTGTAGTATGTGCATTTTTCTCTTCTTTCGTTTATGGCAATTAATTAAAGACAGCCATGCATACAAAACAACAAAGTTGACTAAGAATCGTGGCCTATGGCTCATCAAGTTTGTCTCCCACATGTGGGACGGCCGAGCCTAGATCTCGGAGTCATAATTTGGGTTTCGAAGTTCAAGGCTTAAAATAAATTTTTGGAATTGATTTGTATTATCATTTTAGTCCTGGTTTTCAAAAGATATCATATAAAAAAAAGATTGGTTTTTTTGGGAAACATTAATTGGGATGTGGACATATAGTTAGCTTATCTAAAACTGAGCATCGATGTATAAAAATTTATTATAATTTTTAATATAATAAGAAATTAAAGTTTTTAACTTCATACAGTACTTAATGTGTTTGGTTAGTATTCTAGTGAAAAAAAAAAATACAAATGTATTTGCTTAGAAAGATGAGATATAAATAAATTTTTAAAATAAATTTTTATTATATGAAATCAAGAAATATAAAAAATATATACTCTCTATCGAAGGCGCTGATAACTCTGCTGTTGCCATTGTCTCCGTAAGCATAGACTCTCTGTTCTCTGTTCATCTCCCAGGCTAGCTAGATTATTCTTCATAGAACAAGTGGTCCAGTTTTACTACGATGAAAATGGCCTTTTCTTAACTCAATTTATCTGAGAAAAAAAAAGGGGGTGCATATTGATATTTGCTTTTGAAGCAACGCAATCTAATGTGAGCAGAAATATGGATTCATAATCATCCATTTAATATTTTTTTATTTTTTTTATCTATTGATAAGATAAGCATATTCCCCTTTGTGAGACAAGATTGATTGTGTTCAATTTCAATTCATCTTCAGCCTTTGAGTGAGCTCCCTCTTTTCTTTTCTTTCTTGAAACTTTTGGAAAGTACTGTTATTCTAACTTTTTTTTTCCCTCAAGAGAACGGGATACGATAAGATCATAAGAAATAATAAATTATTGAGTGTTTTATTTATAAATTAATAAAAAGATGAAAATAAAAGGCAAAAATAACCTTTGTAATTACTTGATATTGGAAAAGGTGATGGATGAAGTCGTGAAAAAGCTTCTCACATAAATTAAATTTTTTTTTTTAGTTTAACGTGGGTGTCCGGGTCAGCTTGCGCGCACCTCGACTAATCCCACGGGCCCTGAAGTTAACGACCATGTAAGCCTCCAGTGGCCATCATATGAGCAACCACATGGCTTGAACCTGAGACCACAGAGGGAGCAAACCTCTTGGTCCCAAACTCTTACCACTGGGCCACCACCTAGATGGTTAGTAAATTAATTTTTTCATTGATTTGGTTGATGAGTCCTAAAAAAAATAAACCTTGCAAGGAGTGGAGAGCTTTTTAATACTTAAGTCAGTGCGTGCATGTAAAGGAAAAAAAATATAGGAAGAGAAAAAATAAAATGAGGATTAGAAGGTGTGTATCTGACCTGGATTTCAATGGTTTTGTCTGGCTCTCATGGTTTTTCTTGATAAAAATTGCTCTTCAGTTGTATTCATGACAATGTTATGGCTGACTAGAATAGCCTCTTGCATGGGTGACTGAGTGTATTCATATACCAGGTTTTAAATTTTTTTCATCGAGAAGAGATTGTATCAATGTTGAAAAAATTGGTTTGGCAGCTATGATAATTCTTGGTTGATGTGTTATGAATGCTATTAGTGAAAAATATTGGTGATGGTTTACTATTGTCATAGAAAAAGGTATCAGCTCTACATATAAAAAACCATGTATATGCATAGAAAAATCATATGAAAAGTTTGGGTGGGCAGCTCATGAAAAAAAAAAAAAAAAAAATACATAGAAGAGCATATCGAGTAGAATTGGTCAGATCGGGGCAACACTAGGCTTGGTTGGAAAGTTTCCAACTATTTGGGACAAGATATTTGTGTATATTTATATATTATATATATATATAGAAAAAAACCTAATTTTTTGGTGTACTATCAGTAATGTGCAAACCAATGAATTCTGATAATTTTTTTTTTAATTTTGTTAACAATAATGTATCCTTCAGTTAATTTTAGTATAGTAAAATTAAATTTATTTTTCCAATTCAATTAAGAAACAAGCCACCTATACTGGTTCATAAAATTCAAGAAAATTTTACATCTCATCAAGTCATGTTCTCTATCAGCAAAATCAAACCCACATTTCCCACTATTAAGAAATAAAGTCATTGTAGAGGCACATACCAGAATAGAAAATCTCATTAAATTCGATAATGTCTGGCAAATCAACCCATGACTTGGTCGATCCAAGACTTTGTTCGATCTGGGATTAAAGAAAATTAAATGAGAGTTAATCCAATCAACTCTGATCAACAAAGTCAAAACATGGTTTGACTATTTTTTTAAAACAAAAAGGTTTTGACTTTATTATTATTATTATCTTGAAGCAATATGTTTTTGGATTAACTTAGGTTAACCCGAGTCAATCCTCCCAACCTATAACCAAGACCTTGGACGAGGTCATGAGACAAATCTGATTTAATAACTTTGGAAAATACTAATCATTGTCATTGTATAGATCCATGTCATAATAGGAAATACACACACACACGATAAAATTGCTTTGGGTACCACCGGCTGCTATATATATAGCAGTCGGTGGTACCGAAAGCAATTTTACCGTAACCTTGTTTTATTCTTGAAATTTGTTGCAACCCTTTTATTTTGTTATTGTGTTTTTTTTTGTTCTTATACCCAAATATTAAAAAAAACCTAACATTAAAAATACAACCAACTTCAATATTAGAAAACATGATGAGCCTGTTAATAGACTAGGATAAAATGATAATTTTGGGTACGACTTCAATGATGAGTCAACATTAGCATAGCATGGTTAAATTTGTCTCCCTAACTCAAACAAAGTAAATCATCTATGTTGGCATTAGAAATTTTACACCTTAACTATCTTTATTTTTTCCATATATCAAACAAAGCTCACATCTCTTAAATTTATAAGGAGAGTATGATCCAAAATGTATTGGCTCAGTAAGTTGGGTTCTTCCTCAAGGCTGAGTCAAAGAGGCTGAGCTCTTTCCCTAGGCTTAGTCCATGGGGCTGAGCTTTTCCATTACGTTGAGCTCATGATGTTGTGCATTTCCCTTAGGCTGAGCCTATGGGGTAGAGTTTTTCCCTTAAACTTAGCCAATGAAGCTGGCCTTTTCCTCCAAGTTTAGCCCATGGAGGCAGGGTTTTTCCTTTAGGCTGAGCCTATGATATTGGGCTCTTCTCATATGTTGAGCCCATGATGTTGGGCTTTTCCCACAGGCCGAGCTCATGGAAGCTAGGCTCTCTCTTAGGCTGAGCATATGAGCAGTTGGGCCTAGACACGTTGCTTGAGATCATAGGTTTTTTAGGTTTTTGGGATTTTTTAGGACCGTTGAATTTGGATTTATCACTAGCCCCTCCAATTCTTTGAGATATTGAAACACAAAGACTTTATAAAAAATACTTGATTACCATGACAAGCTTGTTGAATTTTCTTTATATAAAAAGATGAGAGGAGACCCCGAGTAATATAATGAAGAGCCTGTATGTAGGGGTATGCACCATGATTGAAACAATTTTTAAGTATATAGAGAGGAATTATGAAGGAAGAACCCCTAATTAGAAGATTTTATAGGAGGGTAAAGTGAAACCATAGAAGAATCTATACTTATACTTTTTTTTTCTAATAAGCCAGGGGAGACCTATAAAGAAGGAGTCTATACATAGAAAGATTTCTAAGTAGGTTGATGGGACCCCTAGAGAAGAAGCTAATACTGAAGAATTTCTAAGAGGCCGAAGAGAATCCATGAAGGGTGAGCTTATACTTAGAAAAATTTCTATGTGATTAGGAGAACCCAAGAAGGGTGTGTCTATACTTAGAAAACTTTTAAATGACTGGGGGACCTCTATAAGTGAGTCTATACTTATAAGAATTTCTAAAAGGATGAGAGAAACTCCTAGAGGGTGGTGTTATTGTAATAAGAAGGCTCTTGGTCCATTCCTTAGAGAGTGGTGCTATTGCACTGGTCCCTTGGAGAGTGATGTTATTGCACTATAAAGACCCTCAGTCAATCCCTTAGAGAGTGGTGGTATTGCACTAGAGAAACCAAATCCATTCATTGAAGAGTGATGTTATTGCATTAAGAAGACCATGTCTATCCATTGAAGAGTGGTGCTATTACACTGGAAAGATCCATGGTCAATCCATTAGAAAGTTCATGAGGCCTAGAAGCCCCATTAGAGATCTGCATATAGGAAATGTATGTTAGAGATACAATTATTTTATTTTAAAAATAAATTTACTGCCTATCAAGGATAATGCACCCTGAGATGATATGTTAGGCCTTAAAAACCCTGAGTATCACAATGGTTCAAACTTGCAGTAGCCAAAAGAAGCGTGTCTAGAATACCGACTATGTGCATGGGTATCATAATGGAGTGAGCGGCCCCTGAAAGGACTTGGTGAGTGTGGATATAAATACTCTCATGGAGATCATTTTGCCTAGCTCCTTTGTGTAGTTTAATTATCTACGAGCATTGAGAACGGCTGATGGTGATAGTGTTAGGGTCAAGTGTGTTAATACATGTGCCAAGACTTGCTGGGGTGACAAGGTCTGACTTTGCCCATAGGTTGACAACACGACTTGAGCAAGAACTTGCACTTGGTTGATGAGTTGTTGAAGGTCTTGCTGGGTAGAAATGTTTACAGTAATGAGTAGATTCGTCACGCATCCTAGCCTAGGTGTTTCTTGGTTGTCTGCTATGGAATGACTTAGAAATATCAAAAACAAGTTTTAGAAAGAAATTGGTGGATGTTTTCAGTTTCCCATAGACGATGCCAATGATGATGTCTAAAAAATTCCAAGTAGTTTAGGAACAAATCTTATGTGTTGGATAATCAGTTTATCTCTTAGTTCTAGCAATCTAATATATTCTGCCTAGCCAAGGTAGCTGGTAGTTAACATTTGCAAAATGTTTTTTTTTATAGATGCAAGGACTCTTGTATGTTTAAGTAAATATTTTTATAGAAAGAGAAAATATAATGATATTTTAGAGAGATAAATTCTGAAATATATATATAATAAAAAATAAAGAATGTAAACCTAAAATTTAAATTGAGTCTATAATAATAATAGTAGGCTCTTCTGAAGCCTATGAAAACTAAACTTTTCTTATAGGCTAAACCTATAATATTGAGCTCTTTCTTAATGATGAACCTATATACAGTTTGGCATAAGAAGATTGTACAAGATCATGGGTTTTTTTTTTCTGACATTTAAGGATTTTTTCTACCAGTTAAATTTGGATTTATCTCCGGCAACTTTATGTTTTCTGTTTCAAAATCACGTTGTACTTTACTTTGAAAATTTTGAACTTCAAAGCAAACAAATGATGATGAAACTTTCGGTCAGGCAATCATCTTGCAATTAGACTTTAAGCACTGCACTAGGCACAATGTTCAAGTAAAGAAGCCAAGCATGGCGCCCCGAAAGTACACAACTTCGGCCCGTGAGCAAATATGGAACCTACTGCTTGACCGAATGTGGGTGGGTGTAGTGAATTTTGAAGGTTTTTTAGAATATAAAAACAAAGTGTTGAGTGCATTGAGCAATATTGGAATCATGTCTGCTGACTATTACTTTGTTTTTGTGTGAATAAGTGCTTCGAAGATTCTGATGAAATCTCCCTCGTGAATGCAAAAAGTTATTGATTAATTATTTGTTAAAAAAACTCTCGATTAATTATTATTCCTCATCCCACGATTAAGACGTGGCAAGGTGTTCGTTGATGACGAAAATGTTTATCAAGTGCATGCCCACTTAAACTTTCTTTCTTGCTTCAATTGGGAGATTCATCGACTCCCTTTATTTTATTTTATTTTATTTGTAAAGTATGGAATTTCTGGCACTAGCTTTGTACATTCAATTCTTTAGTTCCTTAGAAAAAAAAGGTAAAATCTTTTGTCCTTTGATAAGATTGTAACGTAGGCATCGATACTAAAATAATAAAAATTTATTACTAAATTTTTGTTTGTTGAAATTTTAGTTTGGATTGTTAAGACTCTATCCTAACATATCCTTTCAATTTTTTTTCCTCGTAACCATTCTTTTAATATGCATTTACAAAGATATGCCTCGATGGGATAAATCAATTATATTTGAGATCTTGTTTTCTTCTATCTTATAGAATATATATAGGAAATATTACATATATTATTCTAGTATTGTAATCTTTATCTTTATTATTATATATTACACTAAATATATAAATAAATAAAAATTAACTAAATTAAAAAATAAATCTTCTAATTATTCTCAACTTTATCTGGTTGCATGCATCATATTACATGAGAATAACATGAGTTTAGTCTGCATGTAAGATTTGAGCTAGCACCATGTTGCAACCATTATTATAAAATCTAGAAGAGTCTTTCAAGTTAATTCGGGATCTGGTCGATTAAGAATTTGGATTGTTCCAATATAAAAAAAATAAGTAAATATCGATCCGATATAAAATCGGATCATTAACCTTTTATTTTTAAAAAATAATTAAAAAACATAATTTTTTTTTCAGTCAATAAGTTACACACCTGGCCATGATTCTTATCTAACCCATGTCAATCTTGGGTTAGGTTTTATAACTATGGTTGCAAGTTGCATTTTCCAGACTCTTCAAGCATGATGTATCCACCACAAACCGTGCATGCATGGGCATGAAATAAATTAAAGAATCGGTTCCCCTAAAAGATAAAGAATCTAAGTAGACCCCTCAACCTGACACAAAGAGAGATATGCCTTGGACGTTTTCATTATCTCACCAAGGGGCCCAAGGTTGGCACAAATTGCGGCCATCGAAGCCACGTCATGTTGCCATATCTGTAATTTGCACATTGCACTCATATATATTATTTGCAACACAAGAACATGTTTTTCAAATCTATTTGATCTTTAAGAACTTTTCATCGTATTTTTAGTGAAATCGAGGATACAGAAACCAATTTATACACACGAAAAGAAGAATGTACATCGAGTTGTATATCATAAACAGAAGTATCATTCAACGGTTTGTCCCATTTTATCTATTACACTTCTATTTAAAGATGATGTTACACATTTTTAAAACCCCATATAAATATATAAAAAAAAATACAAAATTTAAAAAAATTTAAAAATTGGAAAAATAAAAAAATATATCAGTGGAAAGAACATGAAGAATATTGTCTATAAATTTGTCAAAGACTGGTTGGGGAGAATTAAAATATCCAAAGTTAAAACATTAACAGTTCAATTTTTACTGATGAAGGCTCTTATTAACAAGAAAATTTCAATTTGGAAAGAAAAATTCAAAATTGAATGTTTAATAATTTAATTGGGATTCTTTAGGGTTTTAATTGAATTTATTGAGGGTTTAATTGCAAGAAAAACTGATTTTTGAATTCAATTTGGGCTTTAATTAGAAGGAATTGAAGTCTGGGGTTGAATTGCAATTTTAGAAAGCTAATTTGGTTAAATCAGGGCTTAATTGCATAAATATTAAAGTTTGATAGGCAATTAGAAACTTGATTGAAGAAATTCAAAACCAAGAACCAAACCGTAAAAGACGTGAGACATTAGGGACTTAAATCAACAAAATCAAGGGCCAAATTGAAGATAATTGAAAGTTTGATGGTAAATTAAATGTCAATTTGCATAAATTGGGAACTAAGAACGTAATTAGAAGAGGCGCTGAACTTTGGAGTTGACAATTGAGTTTGATAGGGGTGGGGTTGCATAAAATTAAAAGTTGGGAGGCAATTACAGGTGAAGTTAAAGTAAATTGGAAGAATAAGAACTAAATTGAAATTTGTCAAATCTCAAATTAAAAACCTTAATTCTTACGGTTTAACCTAGACGACGCGTCGTTCAACCACTGTTTATCTTATTCTTTGGTATTTTGGTTGATCGAAAACGTAACTTCAGAAAAATGAATGTGGCATACTCAACAATTTCAGGGGCTGTAACCACCACCATTCGAATGAGAAACACCTCTTCTACAAAGATCAGCTGCTCTCATCAAACATTTACACCCCATTTTCTTCAGCGATCTCAACTACATCTTGTACCTAATTAACCATCACTGTATTTTTAGATTCTTGACTGATCTAGTCGGCACCTTCAAATGAATAGATGTGAAGCTACAAACCTCTAAATTGAGTAAGGTTGAATCCAAACCAAATGTGTGCACCCCCTTATTAACTTCAAGTGGTAGCCAATTATAATGATGTTGAATTTGCTTCGACAAGGCTTCGAAAATAGGTAACTTAATCATCGATGACTATGATATCCATTATGCAAAAACCAATCATATTTTTCATGTGTTCGCATTTTAAGCCTTCTTAGTGGGTTCTTATCAAATGTTGCCCACGTTTCTCTCAAGATCAAAAGGCTAGAAACAACTCATTGGTCTTCAAGTTTAACAAAACCGCCAAAATCTCCAAAACCAAGTTTGTTGCAAAACCAACAAGGTACAAAGTTCACAACTATAAAAATATACCAAAAACTCTCTCATTTTGATCAGAAGGCCAAGCATGGATCAATCATTGATTGAATCCATTAAAAAACCTAGCAAAACCCTATAAATGCCTTGGAAAATCAGAACCAAATGAAAGGAGAGAGAAAGGAGAAGAAGTTTATTCTTGGAGTTAATTAGAAATCAAGTTTATTGTTTGGAATCTAAGAGCTAAAATGATAAGTTAAAGATTATGCAAAAGATTGGATTTTTAAGGGAAGAAGGATAGTAACTATTCTGAGTTTTGGGAAGGTATAATCCTTCACTAACCTTGTAGGTGATGTCCACGAGGCACACCTTTAGTTTATTTTACATGTTTAATGATGTTTTTTGAACTTATTTTAGTGGTATAATGTTCTTAGTTTTGATTTAGATTAATATGTAAAAATGTTATTTTTATTGTTTAAATCTTGCTTTGAGTTGTTTGTTGATGTTGGTTTTGACGAATTAAGTGGTTTTGAAATTTGCCAAATGTAGTAGTAAGGTTTGTGATTTTTTTTTTGTGTTGGTTGATGCATGTTCTTGGTTTCTAGGTTTTGGTTGAGTCCTTTTAAAGGTTTATAAAACCAATTTTGAATTCAAATTACATGAATATGTAGGCTATTTTAATTTGACAGTTTTGGAAAGTAGAACCTCATATATGATTTTAATAATTTTATTTTATTTGTTAGTTCTTTTGATTCAAATATGCTTGGTTATTGTAAGGTGGTTTATTCGAACTAAGAAAGTATGTTTTAGAGATCTAAAAGGCTAGTTCAAGGTTTGGAAGTGTGCTGGGCAATTTTTGGGTTGCTAGGCGACTTTTTTGCGTTCTTGGAAAGAACATTGCCTTAGCTCTATGATTTGGACCAATTTTGGTTCATTTCTTTGCACTAAACATTTCGTGATACTTGATTAGTTAATAATCTATGGTTTATTGGCATCAATAACAAGTTTTTAATGAGTTTTAATCCTAGAGTTTTGATTTCAAACTAAAACCTATTTTGACCAAATCGTGATGATTTCTTTGATAATCAAAATGAATGGATGCTAAATTATTGATCATTACATGATTTACAATATATCTGTGACCTTGATTTGATAGTATTTGGTCTAGTTGGAGAGTTATGTTGCTGAAATTAGTATGAGTGTTCATCGGTGTCCTTCATGTTCATTTTTCTAGTGTTTTGATCTGTTTTGACAATATTTTTTGTTGTTTTATGTTTTTGCAAGTTTAATTCATTTTGGGTTTTGGTTTTGTTTTGAGTTTTTTTTTGTCAAACTAGGATTTTGGTTCGATTTATGGTCGAATCAAAGATTTCAGGTCAACCTAAAATCAAGTCAAAGGGTTAAGACCCTGTTTGGCTGGAAATGGTTTTTGTTAAAGGGTTTTTTGGTTTAAGGGTGTGTTTGGCAAACACCCCCTTAAACCTGTTTTAACAGTTTTATTTCAAGGAAAAATAAGTTTTTGTCAAATAAAACCTAAATAAAAAATAAAAAATAATAAAATATTTCTCTTTTTTCCTTGTATATGGCCAAAAATCATAAAAATTATTTGAGCAATTTTTTTTTTAATCTAAAATATTTTGGCTTGTTTTAAAAAAAGTGTTAGTAGCATTTCACTACAAGTTTGTAAAATTACTACAGGATTTTGGCCTATATTTCAAAATTATTAGAAATTTATTTTTGGAAAGAGAATATATTATTCACTTTTAATATAAGGATAAAAAACCTACAAAAGAGTTAATATCTAAAATATTATTAGAGATAATAATTTATTACTACTTACTTTTAATATAAGGATAAAAAACCTACAAAAGAGTTAATATCTAAAATACTATTAGAGATAATAATTTATTATTACTTACTTTTAATATAAGGATAAAAAACCTATATGAGGTTAATTTCTAAAATATTATTTGGAGTAATACAACTCATTCATTTATAATATAAGGATAACAAAAAATCAGAAGGAATTTTATCCGAAATATTATTTGGAAGAATGCAATACCAAAAAATTCCAAGTTTATCCTGAAAGAAACCTTAATGATAATTGATGATATTTCACCATTCCAAACCAAGTTCTTAACCTGGAAAACCATGGTTTGTTCGGTGTAACAAACCTATCATAGTAGGCTAATAGAAATAGAAACACCATCGGTCTATAACAAACAAAGAAAAAATAATGGAGCTTACATCAGGTAAGGCGTACTAGGGGTGTTAATACCTTCCCTTTATGAAATCAGTCCCTCACTTAGAATCTCTAAAAGATCAATTAGAGTTCTTAGTAACAATAATACTAGGTGGCAACTCCCTATATAACCATAGATTTCTAGAAACCGCTAAGGAAGGGTCGTCACGATATCACGCTCTCACGAGGAGGTCACGACAAAGGTTGTCCTAAACATTTGTGCATTTTTCATATTAAGCACCAAAAATATGTTGATGGTCCAATCTTATATATCTTCAATCATTTAGTAAACTACAACTTTAATTCAAAACATATGAATGTTATGAATCCTAATAGATAAATATACATAATTTATAATAAATAATTAAAAAGATCACACAACACGATTTAACCTATTTTGATATACCTACATTCATAAGTGAAGAGGATAAATTTTATTATAGTGTGAATAAATACAAGTTTTGAAAAACTCATAAACTTTGTTGTTACCCATTTTTTGGATCTCCACACAAAAGAGAGAGGAAAAGAGAAAATACAAAAAAAAAAGAAAAAAATTTGTCAGAATAAAACAAAAAAAAAAATCAATGAGAAAAGGATACCAAAGTGCCTAAAAATAACTTAAGATTGGTTGAGGAGGATAAAAACTACAAAGATTAAAATTTAACAGTATATTTTCGACTGATGAAGACCTTGTTGACAAAGAAAATTCAATTTAAGAAAGAGAAATTCAAAATTGGATGTTTAAACACCCAATCGGATTTTGTTGATTAATTGAATTTATGGAGGGTTTAATTACAAGAAAATTGATTTTTTAAAGTCAATTTGAGCTTTAATTGGAAGAAATTAAAGATTAAGGGTTGAATTACAATTTGTAAGAGTTTAATTTGATCAAAACAGGGGTTTAACTGCATAAATATTGAAGTTTGATGGGTAATTAAAGACTTGATCGAAGAAATCCAAAACCAATGAGCAAACTGGAAAAGGTGTGTGAATATATAGGTTGAAGTTGACCGAATCAGGGGTCAAATTGAAGAAATTGGAACTTTGTTGATCAATTGAGGGTCAAGATATATAAATTCAAAACCAAGAATCAAAATAAAAAAGACGACCAACTTTAGGGATGACATTTGAGTTTGGTAGGGATGCAATTGATTTGATTCTTAAATCAAAGTCTCAATTGAGGACTTGATTGAATAAATTGAAAATTGAGAACTGATTTGTAGATAGAGTCTTCTTAGGTTATTTTGTTTTAAAAGCCAAAACGACGTCATTTTGTCATTGTTATTAAGAAAAAAGAGATAGAACTAAACAACATTGTTTTTATGGTAATGTATACCATCTTCTTCCCCTAGACGTGCGTTGTAGGTGGGGGGAAAAAGGTTTTCTTCTCCTTCTTTACAGTGCCTTTCTCCCTTCCTCTTTCTCCTATGTGCTCAAAACCCCGACACAACCCACACCCTTCTTATGGCCTACCATTGTGACAAAAGAGGCAGAGGGGACAAGCCCTATGGGCAGTTGCACAATAGCCACCCTGCCACCTCACCCCTTCAGCGTGATTGGACAAGGGTAGGGTGGCACAGGCTCCCCCTTCCCCTTATAAATTCCCCCTCACTAGGAGGTGCTGAGGGACGAAAAAAAGATGAAAGAAAGAAAAACCGAGAGAAAAAGAAAATGAAAGAAAAAGAAGAAACATAAACGAAAAGGGAAGAAAAAAAAAAGAATAGAGAGACAAAAAAAAAACAGTAGAGGATGTAGGCAAAGAGAAGACCCTTTTTTTCTGCACTCGTTTTGCCATACCAAAGACCTCGAGCAACTATGGCTTCTTTTTCCTCTAGGAGCAGTACCTTTTCTTTTTGCTAGTTTTCCTCGTCGTCACCACAACAACGCCACCGTTAGCAACCACGTTGTCCCCATCTACAGGTCAGCTTCCCCTCCCCTTCTTCCTCTTCCTTTTCTTCTTTTTCCGTTCCTTCATCCATTGTTCTGCAAGTGAATAATGGAAAGTGAATTAATTCACTCTCCATTATTCACGTGAACAGTAGAGAGCCCACTGTTTCTGGGCCGGACCAAACCAAAATGGTTGGGCTGGGTTCGACCCAGTCTCTTTTAGAAAAGGATCTATTGGGCCAACATCGTCCCAACCCCTTTTTTGGGTTGATCTTGGCCCAAATCTTTTCGGTCGATCTTAACCCAATTTCTTTTGGGTCGATATCGGCCTAACCAGGATGGGCTCATCCCACATAACTGGGTTCGGCCATTCCAATATATTTAATTATATAATTATAATAATATATAATATTTTATTATATATTAAATAAAAAAATTCCAAAAAAATTCAAAAATCCTTTCAAAAAATTTGTGATTTTTTCGTGAATGTTTTCTACCAATTTTGCTTAATATTGGTTTGTATTTTTACACTATAAAGATACAAATCCAGTATTAAAATACCCGATTTTCTCCGAAATATTGCAAAAAGGTTTTTTTAAAATAAAAAACAATAAAAAATATCTTGTTTTCATGGATACGGCTAAGTTTCTCAAAAACATATAAAAATTTAATCGTATTTTCATAAAAAAAATTAGAAAAAAGATATGTATTAGGATGCATTTGAGCTTTAATAACCAGTTTATTAAAACCATAAGAACTAGGCCCATATTTCAAAAATACCAAAAAAATTATTTTATTTTCTTTTAGTATATGAGATTACGAACTTATACGTATGACATATTATTTTATATTGACATTAGAACAATTAGGTTTATACTTAATAAGATAAAGATCTCCTTACTGAAGATGACTTTTCTTAAACCTTAAACAGACCAACAATTAGAAAACACAATAATACCTTAGTTTATATTAGACAATTAAACAATGCAGCTTACCTCAGGTAAGACGTATTAGGGATGCTAATACCTTCTCTTTACACAACCAGTCCCCGTGCTTGATCGCTGAGACTAGTTAGGGTTCCTAGTGACCAAAATAATATGTGACAACTCCCATTCCCTCTTTCTACTGATAAAGAACAAGAATTTCTTGTTCTTTTCACCTACGACCTTTCCTGAACTAGAAAAATGATTGTCGCGACGCCACACAAGTGCAACAAACCTAAATTTTAAACATTCCACCCTCACAGTATATAATATTATGTATTTCTCTTACTAGCAAAGCACACCGAATTATCCTTTTTAAAAAAACTAGGCCCAAACACATATTTATAAAAAATATATCTTAATTTTAATGGATAGAGGATTAGTATTTTTTCTCTTAGATAAAACAATCCAATGTCTACAAGATTTCTAACATTATATTATTCTTAACATTATATGATATTTTGGTCTGATTTTCAACCTCCTTAAAAATTGTTTGTCCATGTCAAATCCAATCAACCGAGAAATTGGATGAGAGTAAACTATTATGTGCTCATATTAAGCCTTATACCTTCAAAACTCGAGATATGTTAGTTTCTTGGAGGATACCGTGTGCTACGAATTCATTGAACCAGGGTGGATCTATCCCAAGCATTATAGCCAAAATAGTGGATTGTTACGTGCGCCGTCTTGTCTCCTTGAAAGGGTGCCACCGGACTTTTCTTCTCTCCCGTGCTTCTCTGGTCAGTGCCCAGTGGCTAATTCGAAGAAATTGACATTGACCCGCTTCAAATTTTGGCCTCATTTGAAGAGATTTTTTGGTGCTTCAACAATCAACAATGGACGCACAAATCTGGTCAAACAAAGCATGTGATGATTTAACTCTTATCAATTTGTGCGGTTGGGGTGCCAACTGATTTCAACAAGAAATTTTATATTGCAACTTTTTTAGCACAAAGTTAAGCTGCAAAGAATCTTGAAGATTGACCCAAAATATGGTGGGCAGCGTATGAAATTGCTGATTAGAACAGCACAACGAGTATAGAAAATGACAGTCATACTCCCACTTGGGCAAGGCATGCCAGTGAATGGAACCCCAATAATGATAGAAGGACTTTGATTATTTTCTGATTCTTATAAATAAATATCCATTGATCAAGCTAGCTCCCCTAGAGGATTTTGTACACAGGTGGGTCACCTCGTTGTTAAGTGAGGCTGTTTGGCTAAGCGTTTGTGGGTGCGTTTAGTGTGTAACAATTGCATTGAAGTATTTGGTTATAAAATCAGCCGTGATTTTTATATGTAGACCCTACCATTATCTACGTTGAAAACGCTGTTTTGTTGAAGCTGAAATTTCATGCTTCTCGCTGCGTTCCTGCCTCTCTCATGCTTCTTGCATTCCTGCCTCTCGTTGCTACACTGTTAATTAGCATGAACAGTGTAGCCTGCTACACTGTTCATGCTAATTAATTCATTCTATGAACACTGTGCAAGATGAACAATGTAGCATGCTGTTCCGGTCAGACCGGGTCCAGTCCAAAGCTCAAAATGCATTGAACCGGGTCCGACTCAGTAAAATAAAAAATAAAAATTATTTTTTATTTTTTAATTGTGTTTTATTCGAAAAACTGTAGTCCTTGTCGAATGTATTTCATACGTGATGGAAATGTAGATATTTTAATGAACCAATAAAAAATATTTTATATAAAGTATTATTTATTTCATGATGTAATAATAATAGTTAAATCTATAATATTTAAATTAAAAACCATCAATATTAATATATATTTTTTAAAATTATTTTATAACCTCAATTTCAAAAGTATTATTAACCAAACACATTAAACTACTTTTTGTTCAACTCTATCAACCACATTTTTAACCAAACACCTTTTTTTTCAAACCAACCTCAACTAAAAGTACTTTTTATAAAATAATTTTTTTCAAAGCACAACCACAACAGCTACCGCAATACCAATCACACTAGAATACGAGTCATGACGTCCTTGTATTAATTGTGATAAGTTGTGAGCATGCATCAAGCTCATTGATAATATTTGCGTATAGCTAATTTAACTAGTAAATTCATTAAATGACGCAATATCTATAACAACGATTGAGATTGATAATTTTTTGAGAAAATTATTTTTATTTAGTTTAGAAAATATTTTTTTAATTTAGAAAATCAAATATTATACTTAATAATTTTATTTTTTCCTATTTAGTTTATGAATTATTATGTTTAGAAGTTTTATTTTTTTCATAGAATAATGTAAAATAAAGTTGTTTAGCTTATTTTTCAGCCGACTACTTAAGTAAAAAAAATTTCAATAATAAAATTTTGAATTAGAAATTTTTTGTTCTAATCCTATTTTATAGAGTTTTGTGTTTGCTTATACTTGTCCTTTTTATGTTGTTTTTGTTAACATTATTTGGTATTTGAGCCCAACAATTCCTTGTGGTTAGTTGTTATGTGTTATTGAATAACCATGACTGAAAAAAGTTGCAGAACATGATGTACTTGTATAGATGAGTAGGTTTTTCCTCGAGAAAAAGATGTTCTAGAACTAGTGATAGAAAACATACATGAACAGATTGCAGAATTAATTTGCCAATTGACAATGGTGAGGAGCCCGAGGGATCATGAAAAGAGTGATCACGAATTCATGATCAATTTTAAGAATTCTTTTTAGAGACATGAGTAGAGGAGACAACTTCTTCATTGGAAATGATATGATATTGAAACTGAAAATTTTTATAATTCTAGTTTTTTTTGTAGATTGGAGTCAACCATCAAAATATAATGTTTATTTTGATAGTAATTTTGATGTTAATTATGATGTAAACAATGACAATAATGTAAATAATGAGAAAAGTAGAGAAGACAACTTTTTTTAAGAACATACATAAAAGCAGAGTCTTAACTATGATATTTTTTATTTATTAAACTAGTAAATTTATTCTTCATATGAGAAATATGTGAAAGTTGATTCGAGAATATTTAATAATAATAATAATAATAATAATATTTTGGGACAATAAGCAAAAATTGTAACCTTGTGGGCTTAAACTTGTAATTACGACTAGAACAATTAAAATATTCTAAAATGCATGTGGTGATACAATTATTAGAGAATGATAATTAATTAAGAATAACTCACACTCATTTAGTAGAGTTTATAATCGGTTTCATGACGTTTCCTCAACTTAATGCAATTCCCATTGAAAAATGTCATGAGCAGGCAATGGCTTCCAACATAAACAAGTGAATCCTATATATATATATATATATATATATATATATATATATATATATATTTGCTTAAATTTTAAATATTCAAAGCCCCGTTTGTTTGCTGGAAAGTAGTTTTCTTTTGGAAAGTGAATTCTAGGAAAGTATTTTCCGATGTTTGGTAGTGTAATGGAAAATAAGTTGGAAAACTATTTCCAGTGTTTGGTTATGTTATGGAAAATGAGCTAGAAAATAACTTATTAATGTTTTATTTTTTTCAAGTTTATTAAAATAATGAGGAACAAATCTTACAAATTAAAAAGTTAAATGGGAATGAAATTGAAAAAAAATATAATTTCATAAATTATCCCAGATAAAATAAATAATAATCAAAATAATAGAGATCAAATAAAAAATAAAAAAATTGAAAGATGAAGAAATTAAAATAATAATAATTAACATTTCATAAATTATTTCAAATAAAATAAATAACAATCAAAAGAATGAGGACCAAATTTGATAGATAAAAAATTTCAATAAAAAAATGATAAGGAAAAAGTAAATAGCAATTATAAAAATAAGGACCAAAGTTAATATAAAAATTAAATTTTAAGAGATGAAATTAAAAAATAAATATTCAAAACAAAATATATATATAGCAATCAAAAGTTTGAGAATCAAATTTGATATAATCAGCAAATAATGACATTTCTAAATTTTTCACAACTTCCGGAAAGTGTTTTCCGCCCAAATGTTTCAGGAAAACACTTTCCTGAAAACCAAGCTAAATTTTTCTTTGACTAGAAAGTGTTTTCCTTTGACCGGAAAATGTTTTCCGTTGACCACCTTTTCTAATAACAAACAAACACAGGAAAGTTTGGAAAGTGGTTTTCCGGAAACTATTTTCCGGAACAAACATCGCCCAAGTTCTTCACATTCGTTCTGACTCTTGCAGTGCCTTTTTAATGAACCAAGTCGAACTTTCATGTCGCTTTGCATTCAATTTACAATTTGCCCTAATCAATATGTTCTATAGCTTTGTCAGAGCACTCCATATTCCATATTATGATCTATTCAAGTTTTTGGTGTGTCAAGAAGAGTTAAAATTATCATATTTTGTAGTGGCTATGGGATCGAAATCCCTTCATCATTTCATCGAATGATAAGTTTTCACTAATCTTTTATTTTCTTCTTCTTTTTCTTTCTTTCTTTCTTTCTTTTCTCACTTCCTAGACTTAATTTCAATGATAATTTTATTTTTACTTAATTTGATCATGTAAGACTTTAATTAATCACTCCATTTTTATTTTATTTTTTTGCATTACAAGGATGTAATTATAATAAATAAAGGTATTGACTAGTTAAGAGTGATAATTAAACTTAAACTCTTTTATAAATAATGATTTATGCTTCAAGCATTAAGGTTAGTACTGACTAGTTTACAACTAATGATTACATTAGTGGCTTAAATAAGTTGGCCTTTCTCTTTCTCATTCTTTTTTACTTTGACCTTTTAATTTCCTCATTTGAGCAAAAATGTTTGCAAATCAACTCCTTTAGAACAAATTAAACAAAGATATTCAATTAAGGTCTTGGGATTCTTAACGTCATAGCTTAAGTAAGCCTGTTCAAGTTGCACCTTATGTACATACTATTTACTTAGTTTATAAGATGGTGTTACTTTATGGGTTAGCTAGATTAAATTTTTTTGAACCGTAACAAAAAAAAATTAAGTTATAAAAAAATATTTAATATTATTATTAAATTCAAATTAGCTTGTCAGTTTTGAAATTTTTTTATTTAATATTTATTTAAAATTAAATCGTGTAAGAATTGTTATATATATATATAATTCTTATTTTGTAGGCAATGTAGAATCACTTTGGAGCCATTGAAGAGCCGTATTCGCCATTATTTTCTGTCTCAACTTTATTTTAATAAGCAAATTAATGGAATATATACTAATTAATGTTTCATAACTTTATTTTAATAAGCAAATTAATGGAATATATACTAATTAATGTTTCATGAATTGACTACAGCAATAATGAAAATCCACGTAGGATTCTTATAATGTAGTGCTTGATTTGGCGGTGTCATAGAGCCGATGGCTGCATCATCAATAATTCCTACACCACAATCCTTCACAAAATCATGGGTTGTCTCTTTATTGATCCAAGGAGATGAAATGATAACATATAAAATGTTGAAGGTTCTATTATATATCAACATTATTATCATTGTTATCATTATCTTTCAAACAAATCCATAGATAGATGAATCTTGGTAATTGCTTTATATAATTATATTGGAGTGGTGATGAGGACTTAACGGGCTCGAATCTAAGCATTGTTTGAAGGTGAATCCGAAGTGAATCTCATTTTGAAATTGAAATGTCAAAAGAAAAGAATACAAAAATATTTTCGATGGTATGATCAATTATAGGATCCAACAAGATAGATAATACGCGCTAAGTCGCGGGACGAGTTAATTTTTTACCAAAATAAAAAATAATGACCACGCAATAAAAACATTTTAAAAAAGTATAAAAAATTTTAGAATATAGTAAATGAAAGAGGTAGTACGTGTTGTAAGAGTCGTGACCTAGAAAGTAAACAAAACAAAACATTATGAAGCGAACATTTTATGCTTACACTTATGTTACTAATTTAATTTAATAAAAAAATAATTTTTTTTTTAAAAAGCTAGATTCAATAAAGGCCAAAAACAAATTCAAGTTAACCCTTATTACTTTCAAAATAAAAGTAAAATCTCAAAGAAAGTGAATAAAAAAAACTAGCAAAATATTGGTAGATGAAATTGAAAATAAAAAGCTTAAAAAATGAGAAAAAACCAAGCAAACCCTGGTGAACCTCGTAAACTCGGGTTAATCTCTCAAACTCATAACCCATTAAATTATAGACTCAAGTTCAACTAAAAAACTTAACACCTGCTCAATTAAATATTAAAGAATAAAATTAATAAATTTAATTTAATTAAAAAACCCTTTTAAAAAACCTAAATATAACAAAGACTGAAAAAAAACTTAAGGCAACCCTTTTTATTTTAAAAAGACTGATAAATCCTATAGAAAAAGAATAAAACAAGTGCTGGAAAATGAAATTAATTTTTTTTTTTTTAAAATACCAAGCAAGCCCGAGCAAACCTTACAAACTCGGGTTAAATTTTTAAACTCGTAAATCGTTAAATTCTCGACTTGGGTTCAACCCAGAAGCTCAACACTTGAAGATTTAAATGTTGGAGGATGAAATTAATTAATTTAATTTAAAGATAAAATTCCTTTTAAAAAAGCTAAATCTAACAAAGAAAAAAAAACACCGAGGCAAGTTGTTCTATCTTTAAAATGATTGAAAAATCCCATTGAAAATGAATTAAAAAAACAACAAAATATTGTATGATAAAACAAAGAAAGAGCTTAAAAAAGAGAAAAAAAACCAAGGAAACCCGGGTTAACCTCTTAAATTCACAAGCTGTAAAATTTTCAACTCGAGCTAAATTAAGAAGCTAAAAACCCGGTCGATTAAATATTGTAGGATAAAACAATAAAAAAATCAATCTAAAAAAACCTTGCAAGGTAAAAAATAAAAATAATAACAAAAAATATTATATTTGATAGAAAAAAAAACTCAAGGATTAAAGTGTAAAAGAATAATATTAAAAAATCATCTTAAATAAAAAAATAGTAATCAAAAGAATGAGAATCGAATTTGAAAGATGAAGAAATCTACGAGGGATGAAATTGAAAAAAATATTTAATTTCATTAATTATTCTAAATAAAAAAAATAAATTGAGACCAAATCTTAAGGAAAATAACTTGAGAGGCTGATTTGATTTTTTAGAAGGCCAACACAAAAATCAAGTAGGAAAGATGAGAAAACAAAAAAAACATCCACATGCACCAAACCGGTCACAATTATGCAACACGCACCACTTTATTGGAATTTACTAATAAAGCCATCAAATAAAAATATTATTACAATTTACTAATATTTCTTGTATATCTAAGGTTTTATTATTAATACATATCATATCATGTAATCCTAATTTGATAGACAATGAAAATATATCCCTTTATTTACATGGATGTAAACGCATTGCAGTTATCAAAACAAGTGAACCACAGGGTTAGTTTATCAAGAATTTCCTATCCTTTCAAGCTTAAAAATGATGTAAGCTTGATGAATGCTCTCTTCAATTCTCGAAGAGGTACCTTCTTAAATGTAACAATTTGAGGTACCTTCTTGTATTGCCGTTACAGATTTCTCTTATGTTTGGTGGCAGAAATTAAGGAACTTGTTGTCAATGATCGATATGCATAATATATAGAATGGAAAGGTAAGTCAAGATTTGATGCATGGCTCCGATCATATTTGATTACAATATATATATATATATATATATATATATATATATATATATATATATATATATATATATATATATGCGCGCATTGAATGCATCCACGAATTGTTGAATACAAAGAGTTCTAATTACACCAGATTTATTTTTTTAAAAGAAAACATAACCGATTAATTTTCTAGTTTTCGGTGGTTTTGCGAGAAAAGTTAGTGTGATATTACCCTTAATTATAATGGTGTATATATTGAAATTAATTTGTGTATATATCAATAGAGAATAATCTTTTAAAAATAATTTTAAAATTAAAATTTTTATATTGACCTAATATATTATATTCATCATTATTTTTAATTGAAGTGGATTGTATTTTGGTGTTTTCTTTTGAATTGATGTCTAACATATAATTTGACATAATTTTTAATTGCCATGTCTTTTTCCAAAAAGAATTTTTATAACAGTATTGACCTCAATTAACGGGATCTAAAATATAATTAAATTACACAAGCTGCTTACTTCATAGGTTCTGCAATTACCATGTGAAATACACCGATTATTATTGTTGTTAATTATTAATATATTTTGCGATTCCATAAAAAAAGCTCGAGTTAGTATGAGCTCGTGATGCATTATTCATTACCTAAATTAATAAATTTAATTACAGCTAATTAGAATAAACCTTTTATAAGTCAATATGGTCTCACGGACTTCAATAATGCATATGATTATCATAGGGATTTTTAATTAGAATTAATCATATTTTATTTCTTAGACTGAATTGATAATTGGTGTTTCATTATTTTTTTGTTGCATTTATTCGGGAAACTGGCTCTCTGATCAAAACAGATGAATAAATTAATAAAAAAAGATCAATAGTTGAACTTCTTGGGAAGTATGATCACGTTGAAATTAATTGCATAGACAACTTGCTTTAGAATCCAGCCAGAGAGTATTTATACAGTGCAACTTGCAAGAGCAGCTGCCAATCTTTCATGGGCAAAAGGTCGCGAGAAATTTCACCCTTGAATTTTTGTTTTAAATTCTAAAAGAGATGGTTAGTGATGAAGTCCATAAAAAGGAAAATGGGCTTTTTATAGCTGTTCTTGGTGAAGATTGCTTTGAACGTAGACCTTTGATTTTAGCTTATTTTATTCATGAAATATCAGTGCTTTATTGGGAAAAGAAATACTTTGACTATTAAGTAGATAAACATAGAAAAATAGTATAATATATAGAACAAAAATAAAATGAAATAGAAAGTTTGTATTTGGGTACATATCCTAGCCCGATTTAGCTTTTGTATGAGTTGCCTCGTCTGGCTTTCAATGGCCAAGTGTAATTTTATGTGGCCAAGATGGGATCTAGCTTATAGGTTAGCTTGTTATGATTCCTTGGTCATTAGATGTATTCATACAACCAATCTTTGAACTTTTTTTCATGGAGAAAAATATTTATCATCAGTGGAGAAATTTATTATTAATTATAAAGTTGGTAATCAACAAGAAAAGAAGTCAGTGCTATTAGAGTCTTATTAACTAAGTATTCATGAGTTTAAATCTCATTATTTTTATTTTATTTGATAAAAATTAAATACAAGTTAGTGTGAATTTGTGTAAATTTCAAGTCTAAAGAGTTTTCACTTGAAATGACATGTTAAAAAATTATATAAATCATATTTTGAAATTTTATCTAACAATTTAAGCTTTGGGGTGAGAAAAATCTTTGATAAGCTCAAACTTTGAATCATCACAAGGAAAATTTATCGAATACACAAGATTGATATACAAAAACACCTTATTGAACTATTTTTTTAAAATCTTTTTTGATATATAAACTAGTCTGAATATATCTTTTATTATCAAAAAAAAAAATTTAACTCATTAAAAACGTCAAAAAAAAATTATCTCAAATTGAGTAGTATATATGCACTTCTGACTTGTTGATGATGAATATAAAGAAGTATAAAACACAAATGACCGATCGATGCTATTAAATTTTGTGATTTAATTCATTTAGGCCAAAGAGAAAGAAGGAAGAAAGTGTTTCTGCAGAATAAGAACCCCCAATTTGATTCTTCTGACTTAATTTGTGGATCAAGATATATGCCATATGAATTTTACAACACACAATTCTATGTCACCAATTAATTCAAAAAGTTCAGCCCCTGTGTTGGCATCCAAGGGATCTGATAATGCAAACCAATGGTTTTAATCACAAATTTCTTTCATCTTTAATGAGAGAATATAAGCAATTATATGCTCATGCGTTACGTCAATTTAATATCCACATAGTTGATTTTTTTTTAATGTAAGAGATTGCTTTTAGATTTATTAAGTTGGGGAGGGGGGAGATAAAACTGGGTTTTTGAAAATATGTTTTACATTTATAATATAATATTATTTTTATTGAATATTTCAAATACATTGCTGCTTTCCAACTCCATTTTCCAAGAAATAAAATTTTTTATATATATATAAATTAAAGAAATAACGAAGTCAATGGATCCCAAAGCAGAACCAGAGCCTAGTTATTTTCTCTTTATTGGCTCAACTATTATGTGTTGACTTGAGATATGTATAAGATAATAAAGAAAATCAACCTCGATCGGGTCAGCCTTGATTGATTATTCTTGATTACGATTTATGGTTATAAAAGTTTGATAAAGATTGAAGGTATAATGGCATATATAAACATCATGAAAATTCTCAATTAAATTGATTCCTAGCTAGCCATGTTCCAAGATTGATGGTAGATCATAAAGGCTAGCTCCAACAGTGCATAAAAGCAACAGAGATCACTAGTGGATATATCTTTTTTGAAGTTTTCAGTAAGATTCTTGTACTCTCGCAACTTGCATTTTATTGTGATTAGATGCATCAGCATATGTTGATGTTCCTTTGCCTATTTTTATTTTATAATTCTATCTATGATCACTTGTTAATTGCAGATGTGAATTCATGAGAAAATCCCATGATAGTTGCGATTATCAAGGGGAAAAGGTGATTTATAAATATTAGGTAATAATATAAAATTATTCATTGAATCTTATTTAATATTTTTAATTTTAGATGGAGATAATTTTTTTTTTATATAATTTCAGAATAGAAGTTTGGATGTCAGTATCTTCATTTTTTAATTAATTTAATTAAGAGTCTGTTTCATCTCTATTATGAGATTAAACACATTTAACTTGTTGTGTTATGTTGCTAGTGAAATCACTTTAATTATTTTGTAATTTATTGTTGTACTATTTGAATTAAAATTACCAATAAAGCATAATTAAATTAAATATCTTTTTAAAAGTAAACGACTTGTTTAAAAAAGGAATTCTTTCTTCAAAACATGCATATATAATATAAAAAAAGCATAAGTAAAAAGGAAACACAATAATCAAAATATTACATAGTTTTTCTTAAGTAAAAAGAACTACTAAATAATTTAATTAATATCCATAAAAGTTTGGAGCTAATAAACAGTAAAATAAATGAGGTTAGTTAATTTTTAAATATTTATAGTTTTTAATTATGTAATTAAATATTAGTTAATTAATATATAAAATAAAAATGATTGAGGTTAGTTAATTTTAAAATATTCAAGTTTCTTTTTTATCTTCTAAACCAAAAAAAAAAAAAAGCACTCATCTATCTAAAAAAAAGTATCAATTCTTATTCTTTTTAAAGTAGAAGCTTAATGTACACTTAACATGCTTTTATGAAAATCACCTTCTAGTATAAAAAATTAAGAAGCCGGTTTTTAAAATATTTACTAGAAAAACAAGGGGCCAAATAAGCTCAAAAAATTGAACGCAAAGCAAAGTAATGATGAATATTTGTAAATTTCAAGTTCTAAAATCATCTACTTGAAATTATGTGTTACAGTTTAACATAAAATTATTTATTGAATTTTATCTAATAGTTAAAATTTCAGGTTGAAATATTTTTTTTATATTAAATCAGAACTTTAATTATTAAATTATTATTCTAATTAAAAAATAAATAAAACAAATATAAGATAATAGTAGACTTATTCATTAAGATTATAATACTATGTCAAAAAACTAACAAAACTCAAAAGCTTAAATTTTAGGTAAGTTTTAACATATTAAAAAATCATCTCAAAAAAATTTAAACTATTAGCCCAAGTCTTAAAAATAATTTCATATAATTCCTTAACAATAAATAAATAAATTTCGTAAAAACTCTCTTATAGTGAATCTTGTGATATTTTTCTAATCCAATCATTAAATTGATCAAAACAAAAGAGTGTTAGCAAGAGTTAGAGTTAATTGCTAATTAAGAATATTTGATTCTTTTAGAATTTAAAGTGTTTCGATTTCTATCCTTCTATTTATAATTAGTATTGATATTTATTTAAATTTTATTTTTTTATTATCAATAATCAAATCCAAAACTAATAAGGAAATAATTCTTTTTTTTATGAATAGCTTATTTTTTAATTAATAAATGAAAAGAATAACATAATTTTGATATACAATTTTGGGACAAACTAAATCAAGAACACTTGTTAGGGTTTATATATGAATACATGTTTGAAACTAGAAGGTATATAATATAATAACCAAATACTATAGAAAAGCTAGCATAAGACCGAGTCAATCAGGCAGCTTGTTGCTAGTGATGGCTATTCATAGTTTTAAAATCTGATTTAAATCATGTTATGTAAAATTAACTTGTTTTAATTATTTTTTAAAACAAAAAATAAAATGATATTGTTTTCTTTAATTTTTTTTTAAGTCAATAAATTTTTTACTGAGTTTTATTTAGAACACAAGTCAACTCTGGTTATTAACTAGAACATGCTAGATCTAGGCTTTGAGTTGAATAGGTTCTAAGTTAATATGTCAGGTTAGCTTTATGAGTTTTATAACTACTATTATTATACTATTATTATAGTCTTGTGTAATCCTTTTATTATAGTCTTGTGTAATCCTTGGAGTTTTATAGGAATCGAATTTAGAACTAGAATCTAATCCGACATTCTGTTTATGTAAATTTTCCATTGTTAGTGGAATCAAATAGTAGCATTTTCCTTTACAATGGTTGGTTACACCTTGTTTTGGTCTTGTGCTACCTTAATTATGAACAAATGTAAAATAGTACTCTCTACGGCATTTGACTTTGAAGCTTAAGATATTAAAATTGACTGATCAAAACATTCAAAGCTTTGAAATTAGAAACATTGCACCTTGAATTGATTAGTTAATTTTTGTATAATTCTTAATAGGTACAGCACTACATGAGTATGTAGCCTAGCCCTGTTCAAATTGATGAAGATGACAGAATCAAAAGCCCTCTTCTTCTTCTCCTATACAACTTATAAGGACAAGGGGAGCTAAAAACAAAAAAGTATTAGGAAAAGAAATAAAATTTTGGGGATGAGTTAAACAGGTAAAGGTTTATAAAGATTAACTAATTCTTCAAATAAATGTAAGGAATCCTCCTTGATTTCAGCATTCGGTGGCTTCTTTTCCTCAACTTGTAGGCTGTCATCAACATTGGAAACAAGAACCAAAGCATTTGTCAACTCCTTAGCTCTTTTAGCTTCAGATTCCCAATCAGTCCTACCCAAAACAAGCAGCATGGTCACCACACAGGACCCTTGTGCAGCTAGGAGGCCGAGCCATAACCCTTCAAAATCAAACCCTGCATAGAATCCTAACCATACTGCCACTGGCGTGCCAACAAGGTAGAAACATCCCAAGTTGATGTTTGCCCCAACTTTTGGTCTGGCTGTTCCTCTTAGGACTCCACAACCGGTTGTTTGTGGACAATTTCCTAGCTCACAAAGACCTATTATTGGCAAAACAAGTGATGTTAATGCTATGATCTCTTTGTCTTGTGTGAACATGCTAGCCCATACTTTCCTAACCATAACTGCAAAAGCTAGAGCTGAAAACCCAAAAATGAAGCTCAAAGAAAGGCCTACATTGGCTGCAAGCTTTGCTTTCATGGGCTGGTTAGCGCCTAGCTCATTGCCAACCCTTGTTGATACGCTGAAACTTAGAGAAGAAGGGAATATGTAGATGAGTGCAGTTGTTTGAATCAAAATGCCCATGGAGGCAACAGTTGCTCTTGGGTTTAACAATAGTCCACATAGCAAGATCATGATCTCATACCACCACCATTCAAGACACACTGAGATGCAGCTTGGAATGGCCAAATTCAAGAGAGTTTTCCATTCTTTGAAGCACTCCATTGAAAATCCTCCCCATGTCTTCTTATGGACACCAGAAACAAGGATATAAATGATCAAAGAACCTACAAGATTGAAGTTAGTCCATACCCCACTAAGAGCAACACCTTTAGTCCCTAAATTTAGGTGTGTAACAAGAAAGTAGTTTATAGGAATGTGTAGAATAATAGCTAGAGTGGCACAAAATGTGAGAGGCAAGGTTATTGTTTGAGTTCTAAGATAGATTCTCAATGGATGCAAAAAAGATTGAGCTAAAAGGTCAGGAAGGGAGTAAACAAGAAATGACTGTGCTTCTGTGGCTATTGATTCATCTTGGCCGCAAAAAAGAAGGATGCTTTTCATGTTTAGCCAAAGAAAAGAAATGGGCAGTGAAGCAACAATGAGCAGAAGTATTGTTCTTTGCAACGTTAAGCCTAGGAGGCGGTGTTTTTGAGCCCCAAAAGCTTGACCACATATTGGTTCCATCCCCATGGCCAGGCCAGAGAGGATAGAGTAACCAGTTATATTAGCAAAGCCAACGGCAAGTGAGCCACCAGCTAAGGCTAGCTCCCCGAGGCGGCCAAGGAAGAGCATGGAGATCATTGAGCGAGGATAGAGCAAGAGGCCTGTTAGTATCATGGGGAAAGCTATTTTGGCTATGGATATTGCTTCTCTGATAGCAAGGGAGAGGTTGGTGGTGTCTGGTTCCTGGGTTTCTTGTGGTATACATGTTGGGCTTTTAGGGATCAATAATGAGGTGAACATTTTGGGCTCTTGGTCTTTGATGGAGATGAGGAAAGAGAAGTCTTGATTGCATTTGCAGGATAGAGTAGAAGAGTTTAGCTGACACATTCTTGTTATGTGTAAGAAATGTTAGAGAGTTCGAATAGAGTAAAGAGAGGGAGAGAAGTTGAGGGGGGGAGGGAGGGGGGTTAATATGAGGTGAAGGAGGGCTTTTATAGGGGTTTGAGAGACGGCAATGCTCTGAAACATCATATAATGCCTAACATACTTTTTGTCACTTGGTTGCTGTTGTTTAGCACCGGCTCGCATATGAATTAAGGAAGAAATTATAAAGCAAAAACCATAAACAGTGAACTAAGATTTTTGATTAGGATGTAGCGTTTGACGTATGGGACTGTACAGAGTAAGGTAGACCAACTTCACTTATAATTCTATGTTTGATTCCAGTAATAATAGCCGGTTTGTTCGTGTGGTGTACCGCACGATACACTATTTAAAAAGCATAAAATACATGCTTTTAATGCAGTGCACGAGCCTTAAATATAACCAAAAAACAATTTTGTTCTATGCAATTTTCATTTTATATTCTCTACACAACAATCTTGTCTCGTCTAATCTTTGTTTAATTCATAAAAGATACCGGTTTTCTTTTCTTCTCAGCCTAGAAATTAATCAGTTTTCAACTCAGAGGAAAAGAGAAGGTAGAAACGAATTTTTGCATTACATATATGGATTAATTGTAGCACTATTAAAAAAAGAAGCCAAAAGTGATTCTTGAACATTTTCTGTTAGATTACATAGGAAAATACTCAAGTGTGTTTGAAAACAAGGACAGAATAGCTTCCTGGACAGTTTACATACAACTCCAAAAAACTTCACTTGGGCCAATCAATGCTGTAGGAGGGTTTTGCATAGTTTAAGTAGAGATTCACTATTTATTGCCATTGCCAACTCTAAAATTGTCCTGTTTGTGTTGCTGGACGGCTTAAGTGATTGTGCCGCTTCAGGTTTTGTACATCACCAGTTTATGGACAGTCCAAAGAAGCCGTCGATGTTGTCCTAAAGCTAAATAACCGGCATCGATGCACAATTTAGTCATGGTCAAATCTACTGTATATGCAACAAATTGTAGAGGTTTTTTGTTAAAAAATTGGGTAAAATCACGCGGTATTTTCTTATTCATGCATATATTGACATCGTTTTTCTCTGATAACTAAAATTATTGTAAAGACCCATCCATCTCCTCAAAGAAGGAAAAAAAATGAAGGGATAAACTCATCTAAGGCCTTGAAGTATAAGTCCAAACATTAATGGACTTTGATGGGGCATGTGATTGAGAGCTTCTTATACATTAGGGACCAAACTGAAGAACAAAAACTAGGTTCCATTTGAGAATTGGTGTAAAGGATGGGAACTTATGTGGGGTTACCTAAAAGAAAAGGAAAAAAAACAAGGACAGAAACAACATTTCATTTGGTTTAAATCGATTTTTTTTTAATAATAATCGAGGAATTTATTAATAGATGCTAGTGCAAAAAGTCAATGATAAACTACCATGAAAAAAAATACAATTTTCTATTTATAGAAGAAAAAAAAAACTACTACATATTTTAAAAAAATCATGGTTGTAACCAGAACTAACAAAACTTTACTTAATTGGCCAAATTAAGAATGCCCCTTGAACTTCTAAATAAGGTCAATCCTGTCTATCAAAAGTTTCCATCAATTATCGTGAAGAATTTGCTATGTAAATCGGTGAACTCTTCCTATAGAACTAATTTGTTCCTGGCCAAAATTTGGCGGTGTATTATTTTTTTGTCTTGATGAGGGAAGCGAAGTCAGCTTTTGTTGAGTGTAATTGAGCAGGGTCGTCGTTTTACACTAGGTGGACCTACAAAGTTCTTTCATTGCTTCTGTTGTGGAACAAAGTCAATTATTTGGATGGAAATTGTGGTTCCACACACCGGCTTAGACTTAGTGGATTGGTCTAGAGGCAAAAGAGAGATCACTCGAAGTCTCTTCAACCCTTAGTGAAAATCTCAGGAGCCCATGGTTTAGAGCCTTCTTGGCTGATACATGCACACAAACGCTTGAATATTGGTCATAAACGTGCAATGAGAATTCTACGAGGACAGAAAGTGTGCAATTTGTGAAGCTTAAATCTCCATAATTCATAATGTTTTACTTGACTCTAACTGAAGATCCATTCCACATTTGTTGAAAAGTGTTTTGGTGAACTAAGTTGAGAATTGATAGCTCAAATTGAGATACCTCCATTTTTTTTTGTAGTTATTAGGAGGCGTTTTGTTGTCCTCTCTTTCACATTCACCTTTCGGTGCTCTTGCATGCACGAAAGAGATTTTGGAAAGCACCCTAATTATCACTATTGCTGACCACCAGAATAACACATCAATCACAAAGGGATAGGCCATTCAATGCCGAAAGATCACTGCTAAAATAAATTCTATGCTTTCATTTGAAGCAATGTAGCAAGGAGCTAATATATGACTCAAGCACCAGTTTCAAATAATAATAATAATCAAGTTGACAGAAGGGTTTTTTTATTTTTATTTTTTTTAAAATGGCATTACCATTCGAAGAAGAAACACCGTCAAATTTTGCTTTTAACCTTGCCATTGTATGAATTTTCATGTTATTGATGATGGCAACTTAAAATTGCTTTTGACATGCCATTGTATGAATTTCATGTTATTGATGATGGCAGCCTAAGATTGCTTTTGACATAAGCAACGCAAATGAATGCTATCCTGCCTCTGATGTAAGATGGTGTGAATATTTTTTTTATATATATAAAATTTTGATCGGCAGGTATATTATACACTTCAGTTATAATTTTAGTTAAACAGGAATAAGGTAGTTAGATTTGAACTTCTAGTTGATTAATAATTATTTGATCAATGAAGCTTTGATATTATATAATAAAAAAAAAACTCAGGTTAAAGTTTGAGTTATCAGATAAAATAAAGAAAGAATTATATTGTATTATATATCCAAGATAAACTTCGCTTTTTCTCTAATCAATTAGTCGATGCTACTGCTTCCTATAGTTTAGATTTTTTTTATACTATTTTTTTTTAGTTTTAAAATATATTTAGAGAATCACTGCCAGAAATTCGCTAAATACCAACGGATTTACCGACGGAATATTTTATGTCGGTATTTTGAGGTCGAAATTACCGACGGCCAGTTTCCGTCCGTAATTCAGTCGGTAAAAACCGACGCAAACTTTTCCGTCCGTAATTCAGTCGGTACATACCGACGGAAATTTTCCGTCGGTATTTACCGACTGAATTACGGACAGAAAAGTTTCTGAATTTTAAAAAAGGTGGGCCGCTGACGTGGAGGTTTTGGCGGGTTTTTTTTTTCCGACGGATTCAAAACGACTGCCCGTACAGTGCCCGTAAAGTGATGTGACCGGTTCGCCGTTTAACTTTCCGACGGACTCACCGAGGGATTTGAAATGGCAGATCCGTACGGTGACATGTCTATGTTTCCGTCAGAATCACCGGCGTAATCACCGACGGATTGTCCGTCGGTAAAACCATCGGAAAAAGTTAATATATGACAGCTCTGCCGACCCTCTCATCCCCTATTTCTCCTTCTTCTTCCTCATCCCAACTCTCCCCATCTGTAAACAACCAGCCCCCCTCCCCCCCCAAAAAAAAATCTTCCTCATAGCAGCACAACAAGTTATATTTCTTGAAGTTTTGTGGTCACAGCATTCGCGCGTGTTCTGATTTACCGACGGATTTTATCAATTTTTGTAAGTAATTATATCTTTTTAAATGTTAACATTTAATTAAATGTGAATTTTATTGTTTTTTTAGTATATGTATTTTGTTAGTAGATGTACATGTTTTATTGTTATTTCTCAAACAAACTTGTAGTATATGAATGTATAATTTTGTACCTGTTATGGTTTGTTTTAGATTTTGTAAGATTGTATTTGTTTGTAAATTGTTATTTCTTTATGGAATTACCGAATTACATGTGCTATTTGAAATAATTACTAGCTTGCTTAATGGACCCCTTTAAAGTTTTATCAATGGTATTGCGGAGTGATAATTTCCGTAAATTTATATTTTTTAATTCGTATGGACGTTGATAAATGATAATGAATATTTAATATTTATGAGAAGTTTTGATTGGTTTGTTGGATAATCTCGAGTTAAAGTAATATTTGTACAAGTTTATTTACCTAACTTAGTTAATTAATACATGATGTCATCATAATTTTATAGAGGTTCGATATAAGTCATGGATGATCGTTCATGGATGTATCGAGATTCACCCCAAGGATTGCGGAGGATGGATTATTGTAATGGGGTTCAGGGTTTTATTAATTTCGTAACATCTATTCCCATAAATTTTACTGGAGGCGGTATTAGGTGTCCATGCAGGAAGTGTGAAAATAAAAAGTATCTGCATCCAGATGTTGTAATGATGCATCTTCTACACAAAGGGTTTATGGAGAATTACCAGTGTTGGTATGCACATGGAGAAGTATTTGTTAGCGAGAGTGAGAGGAGAATGGAAAAAACGGTGGTTGGGTCTACTTCTAGTGCTAGTAACGTGCATGAAACGGCAAATGACAACACTAATCCTTACAGAAATATGGTTATGGATGCAATGAGAATGAATCAAGGTAATGGCAGTCAATGTTCAATCGTAGAAGAAGAACCTAATGTAGATGCAACTAGGTTTTTTGATTTGTTGAAAGATTCTGACGAACCATTATGGGATGGCTGCACGAACCACAGTAAATTATCGGCCGTAGAACAGGTGTTCACCATCAAGTCAGATCACGGGTTGAGTGAGGCCGGGTATGACAAGATTATTGAATGGGCAAGAAGCATTTTACCTGAAGGGAACAGGCTGAAAGAGAACTTCTATGCTGCGAAGTCCATGATGAAACCCCTCGGTTTAGGATACCAGAAATTTGACATGTGCCCTAACTTCTGCATGTTATACTACCTTGAAAATGCTGAGATGACCGAGTGCATGACATGCGGGCATTCCCGTTACAAACCTAGAACTGGCAGGGGAAAGACTCTAGTGGTATATAAAAAACTTAGATACTTCCCGATCACACCTAGACTGCAGAGGTTATTCATGTCACCAAGGACTGTTGAGCACATGACATGGCACCAAGCACACCATGCGGTTGATGGAGTGATGGTTCATCCTTCTGACGGCGAAGCGTGGAAACGCTTTAACAGTGTTCATCCTCACTTTTCAGCTGAATCAAGGAATGTGCGTCTTGAGTTGTGTACAGACGGATTCAACTCATTTGGGTCATTTGCTGCTCCTTATTCTTATTGGCCGGTCATACTCACAGTTTATAACTTGCCACCGAGAATGTGTATGAGGCCGGAGTTCATGTTTTTATCTACTGTCATACCTGGTCCAAGAAGCCCGGGGCGGAATATAGATGTTTGTCTTCGACCGTTGATTGATGAGTTGGCGCAGTTGTGGTCCTCCGGAGCTCTGACTTATGATATATCGAGGAAACAAAATTTCCTTATGAGGGCGGCATTGATGTGGACTATCAATGATTTTTCAGCTTATGAAATGCTTTCTGGTTGGAGCACGCATGGGAAACTCGCATGTCCATACTGCATGGAAAACAACAAGGCATTCACGCTAGCAAATGGAGGTAAAGCTTCTTTTTTTGACTGTCACCGTCGCTTCTTGCCACTTCATCACAGGTACAGAAAGAACAGAAAAGATTTCTTTATTGGCAGAGTTGAAAAAGATGTTGCATCCCCACGTCTTTCTGGTGAAGAATTGCATGATGTTGTCTCAGAGTACGGTGACATTGTGTTTGGCCTTCAATCAGGAAAGCAAAAGTTTCCTGGTTTTGGTTTGACCCATAATTGGGTAAAGCGAAGTATCTTTTTAGAGCTTCCTTATTGGAAGACCAATCTGCTTCGCCATAACCTTGACGTCATGCACATCGAAAAGAACATGTTTGAGAATATTTTCAACACCGTCATGGATGTGAAGGGGAAGACAAAGGACAACATCAAGGCTAGATTGGATATAGCTTTATACTGTAACCGAAAAAATATAGAGTTGGTTTATGATGAGTCACGGGTCGCAAAACCAAGAGCAAGCTTCGTGTTAGAGAAAAACGCACAACTACTAGTCTACAAATGGCTTAAGAGTCTGCGTTTTCCGGATGGACATGCATCGAACATATCAAGGCTGGTTAATATAGAGGACTGCAGATTGTATGGAATGAAGAGTCATGACTGCCACGTGTTTATGCAAACACTCATCCCATTAGCTTTTCGTGATTTGTTGCCAAAGGGAATATGAGATGCACTCACGGAGATCAGTCATTTCTTCAGAGATATATGCTCCAGCAAGTTGAATGTTGATCACATTGAGAGGCTTCAAACGAATATCGTCAAGACACTATGCAAACTTGAGATGATATTCCCTCCATCATTTTTTGACTCAATGGAGCATCTCCCTATACATCTACCGTTCGAGGCAAAAGCTGGAGGACCGGTCCAATATAGATGGATGTACCCATTTGAACGGTTAGATATTACAGTTGCAATGTAATTCATATATAAAAGTATTTTATATGTTTTTCTTAATTGAATATACTTGATTAATATTTCAATGCAGGTACTTGTTTAATCTCAAGAAAAAGGTTAAGAACAAGGCGCATGTTGAGGCTTCGATATGTGAGGCCTATATTGTTGAGGAGATCTCAACATTTATCTCGTACTATTTCGAACCTCATATGAGAACGAGAATCAATCGCGTTCCACGGCATGATGATGGCGGTAAAGTGCCTTCCAGTGGGAACTTGTCAATATTCTCCAATACTGGACGACCCACACCTAAAAATGTCGTAAGAGGAAGATATTTGTCGGAAATAGAGTTCAAACAAGCACACAACTATGTTCTATTTAACTGTGATGAGCTGAGACCTTTTATTCAGTAAGTTTATACTAATTAAACTTTGTTAGTAATATACTGTTAATTATATATTGTAATATCATACACTCATTATCACTTGCAGGCAACATCGTCAATATTTGCTCTCCAATAACTCACAACTGACTGAATCCCAGATCTTTCAATTACAAGATGAGCAGTTTGCCACGTGGTTCAGAACACATGTAAGCACTATCACAAACTCATTCTAACTTGCAAAATTACTGTACGTATGCATGTCATTACGAGATTCTCGTTCATTTACTGTTTATTGATGTACATTACATGCAAGGTTTATCAAATGGGAAGGAGTGCACCTAAGTCATTGTCTTTACTAAGCCTGGGGCCTGAAAGAAAATGTAAGTGCTACAACGGGTATTTTGTCAATGGATATGTTTTCCAGACTGAAGAATACGGGCAAGGAAGAAAGACATACAACAGCGGTGTTTGTGTTAAGGGATCCACTAGTAGTGAGTTAGAAGTTGACTACTATGGTAGATTACGAGAGGTCGTCGAACTGCAATATCATAACGAGCAGAATATAGTGTTTTTATTCAAATGCTATTGGTATGACACGACTGAAAGAGGAATCAGAGTTGATCCGCACTATGGTCTGGTCGAAATCAACTCAAAAGCTAGACTCCGCAACATAAACGATGTCTTTGTTTTCGCAAAGCAATGTCAACAAGTTTATTACACATACACCCCTTCATTTAGAAAGGATCGATCAAGAGTGGATTGGTTGTCCGTTTTAAAAACAAAACCCCGGGGTCGTGTCGAGGTTGTTCAGGATGAGAACGAAGACACAAGTGTGCGAGATGAAGTCTTTCAAGTTAGTGAGGTGGTTGAACCATATCGAGTTTCTCCTTCGATTGAATTGGAAGAAAATTCAAATTTTCGTGTTTTCGATGATAGTCTTGAGCTAAATTTTGTTTTGAGCTCTAGCGGACAACCGAATATCGATGAAGAAGATGATATTCATATTGAAGATTGCGATGAAGGTGATGACAATTCAATTGATGACGAAGAAGAAGAAAATTCTGACTAACTACCAAAATGAAGCCCTATGTAAAACCCTTTTTTACATGTAATTTAGATTATGAATGATATATATATTTTGAAACACAAAATATTTATTACTTGAAATAATTAGTTGAAATGCCATAATTATGATTGATGATATATTTTGTGACATGAAATAATTACTTGAAATGCCACCCTATCACCGACGGCCACACCGACGGACGTAAGTCCGTCGGCATTTCACAAAGAGTTCGAAAATAATTACTTGAAATGCCACCCAATTACAGACGGCCACACCGACGGAATTAGTCCGTCAGCATTTCACAGAGAGTTCGAAAATAATTACTTGAAATGCCACCAAATTACAGACGGCCACACCGATGGAATTAGTCTGTCTGTGTTTCACAGAGAGTTCGAAAATAATTACTTGAAATGCCACCAATTCACCGACGGCTACACCGACGAATTTAAATACGTCGGTAAGTTGTCGGCGGTTCAATTTTACCGACAACATTACCGACGGACTGCGCGAATTCAAAGGGTTGCACATTTAATGCGCCTCTGACCGCGTAATATTGCCGACGGAATCACCGACGGACCGCGAAAAATATGGAGGGTCATTAAAAATTTTGGTGCGAAATTCAAACTTTACCGACAGATTTTTAACACATCACCGACGGAATAAATTAAAATAATAATTAATTTTATGTCCATCGGTGAATCCGTCGGTAAAACTACCATATAAGTTCAAGCGACCGCCCGTTCAGTTCATTTTTTCTTCTCCTTCGTTTCTCACCTTAAGCTTTTGATTTTTTTGCTCTCCATTCTTCAAAACTTTCACCTCCAATCTCTAGCAAGTTTTCTTCATCATCTTCATCAGTTTAAAAGGTTAGTGTTTTCTCTATTTCATTTTACTTTAATAGTTTTTTTTTGCTATTTTTTTGGTTATTTTTTTGGTTATTTTTTTTGTTTTGGTGTATTTTTTGTAATGTAGATAAAGTCTATAGTTTTTTTTTTGCATAATTCATTGCTAAAGTATATAGTTTTTTTTTTTGAATTTTTTGAATATTTTTTATTGTTGTATTGGCATAATTATTATTAGTTAATTTGTTGAATTTTTATTGTTAATGTTGAATTTACCATAGAATTAGTAATTGAATATGTTGGAATAATTATTAATTTTACTTTATTATTGCATGATTTGTGTTTAATTTGTTCCATTTATTTTGATTGTTATTCTAGAGTTTTTTTTTTAATTTATTGTTTTGTTGTATTGGCATAATTATTGAATAATTACTTGAATTGTAATTGTTAATGTTGAATTTACCGTAGAATTAGTAATTGAATATGTTGGAATAATTATTAGTTTTACTCTATTATTGCATGCTTTGTGTTTAATTTTTTCCATTTATTTTGATTGTTATTATAGAGTTTTTTTTTTTTATTTATTGTTTTGTTGTATTGGCATAATTATTGAATAATTACTTGAATTGTAATTCTTAATGTTGAATTTACCTTAGAATTAGTAATTGAATATGTTGGAATAATTAGTATAGATTGGGTAAATTGGTTGTGGCTATTGTTAATATGTGCAGGTTTGTGGATTTGGGTAGTATCCGGTATAGGGGAGGTGCTGTCGAATTTTTTTTTTACATTTGAATTTAATTATATAATTATTTGTATCAAATTGTGTAGATGCGTAGAACGAAAACCAGAGCTGGTCGCTCAGGTGCGGTCGCAGCTAGTTCGTCTAGCAGCGAGGATGATATTTCCTTAGGTGCCTCTCAAGAAGAGGCACCTACACCACCTGCGCCATCAACCGATGCTGCCTCTTCCAGCGGTACTTCACAGCGCAGAGGCGGCGTGCCTTCGCAGTGGAATCAATTTACCCGCAAGTACGAGGCACAGTAGAAGGACGACCTTTCAATGTAAGTTTGTTAAGGTTTTAGTTTTTTTTATCAAGTAATCACTATTGAATTTATTTCATTTATTTTCAAGTTCACAAACATTGAAGCCGCCCGAGTAATATCATCGGCGTTTAAATCGTCGATGGAGATTCTATTGTTTCAATGGAGTCAGATATCCAAGCATCCTGAATGGATGCCTCAAATCAATGCATGGTTTAACAGGTTTGAGGTTGGTATTAATTTATAATTTTCAGCTTATTAATATAATTGTATTATTTTTATTTAAACTTGTTTATTTATACAAAGCACAAATTCTGCTGGGACATTGAGCATAAAGCTGTTGTGAGGAGGGTGTGGGAAAATCACGCGGCAACTAGGTAAGATCGAAAACAATATAGGATTTTTTTAGACAAAAATTTATGTTTCGAAATGTAATTTTTGGTTGCGTGAAGCAGGTTGCGTGATTTTTGGTATGAAGCACAGAAAAAGGCAAAAAAAACCGCGAGGGATAGGGGTTTCCAAGGCTGGAACGATGTTGCGGTTTGGAGGGATTTCAAACCGATATACATCCCGGAAGATATATCGCCGCACTATCTTGAGCACGTGACGTCTGAGCGGTTCACACGACGCTCACAGTCCGGTGCTGGCAACCGGAATCGGCCAATTCATGGCGGGGTGACAACTCACACTGGCGGTTCCGTTCCGTTTGCTGCACATGCGAAACGGATGGTAAGATTAATTTAAATGAAATATATCGTTAAATTCAGTTGTTGTTAATATATCTTTTTTCATTATAGGCTGCGTCTCTTGGACGTGAGCCGAGCCCGATGGAGCTGTTTGTGGAGACGCACGTGCGGAGTCAAGACCGCCAGAAGGGGGCGCAACAGTTCGTTGATAACCGTGCTCAGCATTTCGTGGTATGTTTGTTCAACCATTTTATTTTGTAAGTTATTATGTTTATTGTATTGAATATGATGATTACTTTTTTTATTTATTTTCAGGAGACCTATAATAATCGGTTGAGGGAGAGATACGGGGACGATACTTTGACCCATCCGGAATTCGATCCGGATTTGTGGATGGAGGTTGGCTCGTCAGGTGGACCAGATAAAAATCGGGTTTACGGGCTCTCCAACACTACGGCCGACAACTTGCGGTCGACCCGTAGTGTTTCAACCGTTGGGAGCTCCCAATCAATAGCGAGCTCCCAATCTAAGGAGTTCGTGGCTTTGCAGCAACTCAACGAGAAATACGACAACCTACAAGCGGAGTACACACAACTCAAAGCGTCTCATGCACAACAAAGAGCGGAGTCTGAGCAATTCAAAGCGTCTCAAGCACAACAAAAAGCGGAGTATGAAGTGGCTCAGGAACAGCAAAAAGCGGCTTATGACCAGCTTTACGAAATGATTATGAAATTGTCAAATAGCGGAACATGTGCGCCTAATCCTTTTTGGCCGTATAACCACCAGCCTCCGCCAGGATCTCCTCCTCCTCCTCAAGCTCCATCATCTTTATATTAATTTGTAATCAACATTATTTACCTTTAAAACTTCATTTATTATTTTTCTTGAAACATATTCAGTTTGTAATGAATATTATTTAACTTTGTTTTTTTTTTTTATGTTTAATAAAAATTTTATTTGCATAATTGGTTTGTATAACAATTAATTTATATAGTTTTATATTATATATCCTAAATAATTTTTAAAAAACAAATTAAGAAAAAAACTATTACCAAGGATTTTACCGACGGATGAATTCGGTCGGTATTTTAAACATTCACCGACAGACTTACCGACGGACTTAATCCGTCGCCATTTAACAGTAGCTTCCACCAGTACCGATGAATTTACAGACGGACATATTCCGTCAGTATTTTCAATTTCACCGACCGATGTAACGACGGATATTTTCCGTCGGTAAATTCAATTTCACCGACGGAATGAAAATCCGTCGGTATATTTCAAGCGGGAATCTTTTTTTTTTGCGCGCACTTTCCGTCTGTAAAACCTTCGGTAAATGGTTTTTTTTTTTTCCGACTGATATACCGACGGAATGGGGAATCACCGACGAAGGTAAAGCCGACGGACGTATTCCGTCGGGGATGACGTCGGTAAAAAAATCACCGACGAACTTCTAATCATACACCGACGGAATTTTTCCGTCGGTAAAACTGTGAAATCTTGTAGTGAATAATATAAATTATGTTTTAGGATCTTATATAACAGTTTAAGTTTTTGAGTTGAATTGATTTTTTAACATGGTATTAGAGTCTTGATGATTAAGCGGTCACGAGTTCGAATCTCATCATTTCTATTTATTTGATAAAAAAAATTAAACACAAGGTAATGTGGTCATGTGCAAGTTTAAAGCTCAAAGAACTTTCACTTGAGGGGGTGTGTTAGAGAATAATATAAATCATATTTTAAAATCTTACTTAACAGTTTAAGATTTTAAGTTGAATTGGTTCTTTAATAACATAGTTTAAATGTTATTACTAACTATTTAAATAGTTGAAATTAGATTATATTCAACATATTTAAGCTTTGTGACGATATAGTAGCTTATTTTTTATCTTTTATAATACTTTATATTATTATATTTGTTCTTCAGTACTGTTGAATAGCATATTTTTTTAAATTTAGTCTTAGATTTTATGTGATTTTTACGTGTTTTTGTCAAAGATTATAACCTTAACGAGAACTTGAGAAGAAAAATTAAACGAAAAAAAAAACGAACTAAAGTGAGCTTTCTTTAGTTACATAGTAAAGATAAAAATTGGAATCTCTTGAAATTATAGGGATATCTTTAGAAGATTTTAAATAGGAGGATAAAAGTGGAAATTGTAGTACTAGGCGAAACTATAGTTTACTCTATTCTCCAACAATACATTTACAGTTAAAATCGAAAAATTACATAGTATTAGTCAAAATGGTAAAAAAAATAATTTATATATGTACGTAATCATTGACATGGTCAAATTTAAAATAAAAAGAAAAAACTATAGGATATTCCACCCCTTATTATTCCACTATGAAAAGCCAATGAAACCCACTGAATGGTGTAGAATTTAAAACATACTAGCTCGTAATTGGGTGAATTTAAACCGCGGTAGTTGATCATTTCCCCCTTTTTCTTTCTTATTGTTTTTTTTTTTTTTTTAAAGTACATGATTAACTATTTTGCCAAGTTATTCAACTCAAACCACGGGTTATAAAATGAGTGAATTAATTTATATCAATTAAGATGATATTATTTTATTTATTTTTAAAAAATTCTATTATATTTTTAAAAAAACTAGATATTAACTAGGTTAATCGAGTCATGGATTAACTCATCAGATAGACTGAGACAACTTTGAGTTGATCTTTTTATGAAATCCAATCCAATTAAAGACCGAGTTCTGAATAGTCATGCTAGATCAAGTCGGGTTTAATAATTATACTATTTTTTATTCCACCTAAGACAATTAACTCTATGAAGAAAGATCAATATATATATAATCACAATCAAACTTTGTTAGCTAGGAAAACTTTGCCAAATATCGTTTAATTTAACTAAATAAAATATTGTCAGTTTAATTAGGAAATTAAATCTAACTAAAGAAAATATTTAACTAAAGAATGATTATAAATCGAACTAAAGAAAATATTTAACTAAAGAATGATTATATTTGTTTAGTTAAAAATATTTATAAAAATATTAAAGAAGATGGCGACATGAATTTGCATTTTTTTTAATTATTAATTTGATGGTTTTGAATTTATTACTACACATATAATAACAACAAAGTAACCTCATTTCTTCCTAATTTCTCTTAAAAACCTTGAGCTTAAACTTGATTGAAGAGGAGAATTTTGTGAACTGCAGAATGGTTATACGTTTTGTTTAGTTGAAAATAGAGTAAATTAAATAGATATCAACTTCTTCTTCTTTTTTTTCTTATTAATTAATCAATTAAAAGGTTCATTGAATTTATTGCTGAGTGGATTTCCTTAATTCCTCTCAGATTAATTATGAATGTAAATAGAGTTTAATTATCACCATCTCGTTTTGGACTAGAAATAAACCTGACTATTATCTGAAATGATATTTAGCCTCCATTGCAACACAGTTTAACCCTGAAATCTTCAGATTCTAGTTCTTAACTTAATCATTGGATGTCCACTTTTTCAAGTACATATTAGCTAGCTTTCCTATGAATTCAAAGAGCTAAACAATGTCATTTAGCTAAACATCAAGTTCACATAAACTACTACTAATTTCTTGTTTAGTTTTTTTTTTCCTCAAAAATTTTGTTTTCTTTGAAAAAATCACCACATTTTATATTAATCAAATTTTAATGATGATTACAGAACTCCATTAAGTATATGAAGTTCTTCCTGAAAACATTGAAGAGAGACATACAAGAAAGAAAAAGATATACATGATAGAAAAGATAAATAGTTTGCAAAAAAAAAAAATACAAAGCTACAGATGCTGCACTAGTTTGTCCATTTTAGTATTCCTTCAGGTCCTCTAAAAAGATTATTTCTTGTGTATGAAAATATCGGTACCATCAATTTAAACCAAACTGGCAGACAGTGAAGTGTGAGGTCAAACATTTTAGTCCAGTTCATCACCTCATCCTAAAAAATATAATTGTTTCGAGTAGTTCATAGAGTCCACAAGATACCATATGCTAGCAGTGTTAAGGCTTTTTGCTGAAATTTACCTATTGCACTTAACATCTTCTCCACCGAATTAGGCATACACCAAGCAAATCCAAGTCAGGCCATGACATGATTCCAAACCTTCCATGAAACATGACAGTGTAGGAATAAATGATGCACATGCTCTATTTCAATTTGACATAGAAAACACAAAGCTTGATTTGGTTGAAGTAAATTTCTACACAACAAGAGACTTCCTGTACAAACTTTATCTTGTAGAACCAACCATAGGAACATCTCAATCTTAGGAGTTGCAATACTTTTCCATAGCAAGTTTGTAAATGAAAATGAACTTGGAAATTCTAATAATACTTTTGATAATGTGTCATATTTCCAGTAGATTACATTGGTCATACCATCCGTATAATCTTCATTAAGATTAATACCGACAAGATAGATCTTATAGAAGTTAACTTTCAGTCCTGATGTCAACTTGAACCATCTTAGGATCATTTTAACATGAACTAAAGAGCTACACTCATTTAGCATAAACACTAAAGTGTCGTCAGCATATTAGAGGTGATTGATTGACTGACCATTTCCAAACCCAATGCTCTGAAAATATTGTGCTTCTAAAGCCATTTGAAAAGGAACTGACGGCCTTCAACAACAACATAAAACAACAATGGTGATAATGGATCACCTTGGTGTAAACCACACGGAGGCTGAAATTCATAGCTGGGAGAGTCATTAATGAGAATTCTCTTTTATGATTCTAAAATATATTAAATGAGAATTTCCATTTGTGATATCCATTTATCTCCAAATCCCATATACATCATCACTTTTTCTAAATAAGTCTAGTTAACTGAATCAAAGGCCTTGTTGAAGTCGACTTTCAGCAAAAACTCATTCTAACCACCTTTCTTGATAAAATGAATAACATCATTAGCTATCATGAACCCATCCAAAATTTTCCTTCCTGAAATGAAAAATGTTTGATAAGGACTGATAAGAGTAGCCATAACAGTGTGTAGCCTAGACAAGAGCAACTTCCCAACAATTTTGTACAACCCATGAATCAAACTGATTAGTCTGAACTCTGTGAGTTTTGTTAGGTGTGCGTTTTTAGGCACCAATGTAACATATGAAGTGGTAACACCCTTTAGTAGTTTTTCTATTCTGAAAAATTTAGATATCATATGAAATACCTCATTCCTAATCAATGATCAAGTTGTCTTGTAGAAACTAAATGTGAATCCATCAGGCTTAGGAGCCTTTGAGCCATCACAATCACACAATGCTCTTTTGACTTCATCCATTGTCACTGGTTGTTCCAGCCTAATAGACTGTGCAGGAGAAAGTTTGTTGAACCCAGTCGAACCTATTAGTGGCCTTATTGAACCTGATTGTTTGAACACATTTGAAAAATAAGCAACATCAACCTTAATTTAATATGGTGTAATGTGTGAACCCATTAGATAGAATCTTTATTGTGTCATTTCTTCTCCTTCTGATATTTGTTGTTAAGTGGAAGAATTTGGTGTTTCTATCTCCCAGTTTACACCAAGTCTGTCGAGAATTTTGCCTCCAAATAGCTTCCACATGTTTACTCTTTGTCCACTATTTAGAGCTAAGTTCATGTGATTCAAAGATCTCCTATTGACTCAGAGAATGTCTCTCCCTTTTCTTTTTCAACTGTTGGAGTCAGTTTTGAATATACAAAAACCTCTTATCCTGATTGCCAAAAGAGTTTTTTTTTTTTTCATTTCTGAATTGTAGATGCCAAATAACTAAGTTTCCTTACCAATCTAAATCTACCAACATGCTCAACACAGGCTTCAGTCTAGAAATGTTTGAATTTCTTAAAAAATAAAAGGTGGTCCAACCAACAATTGAGAAATTGAAATGGCTTTTACCCCTAGTCTTGATTTTATATTCTTAATAACAATTGACAGTGATTTGACAAGCCTCTAAGATATTGATAAAGCACCAATCTTGAAAACTACATATGACATTGTGGAGTAGCAAAAGCTCTATCAATATGGCTCATTGACTATCCTTGAAAACGAGTGTATCGATGACTAATTAAAGGATACTCCAGTAAGTTATACTTACTAATAAAGTCTCTAAATTCCTTTGCTCCTGGTTGATTCATGTAGTTACTACTTCTATCAATCTAATGCAACGTTTCATTAAAATTACAAACTAAAAACAATGGTACCTCAAAGGCAGCCTATAGGGTGATTATTTCCTCCCACAATAGTCATCTTTCCCTGATTAAACACTCTGTATAAACACCTACTATTGCACAAGAAAATTTTATTTGAACATATATTCCCAAGATTGCTATCCATTGCCTACTGTACTCAATGGAATCAACCTTAAATGATTCATCATTCTACATGACTAGTATTCCACCAGCAGAATTAACTAAATCAACCATGAATCACCTAACCCCCTGACTATTCCAATTCCATTCATAAAACCAAATGTACATGATCTCTTTTTAGTTTCCAAGATTAAAAAAATGTCAATAGTTTTCTGCAACAACATCTTCCTGATAAAAAACCATTTGACAGACATGCCCAGCCCACAACAATTCCAAAAGAAAATATGCATAAGAAAAGAGATGAAAATCATACCAAGATAGATGGAGATTTGCAATCTTGAGTTGTAAAAATCTGACAGTCTATGATAGCCACCTTAAATCAATGGTTGGCATCCTTCCAGTTTGAATCAAGAGTCAAGATTTGTCTCCAAAAGAGAAAAAGTATCCCTCTTCCACCCCCTATAAACATGGGTGGATTTAATGCCCTGATGGAGGAGAAATGAGAAGCCAAAGTTGAGAAGAAATCATCTATCTTCCTAGTTTTCTTTCTCTTCCTTGTTGTTGGGTTGGGTCAGCAATCATGCGGGCCTAGAATAGACCCGGCCAAGATGGCTAGGTTGGGTCCAGCCCGACCCAATATAAAAAAATGTTTTTGGGTCGTTAGTTGGCCCACCTTAGCCGGGCTGGAACCGTTCCAGCCCAACCTAGATGGTTAGGCCGGGTCTAGCCTAAACCAGAAAAAAAAAAAAGATAGAGCCAGGTCTATTGGGCCACTATTGGCCCAACCGACCTGGCTAGGCCGATCCAACCCAATATAAGAATAATAATATAATATTATAAAAATAAAAATAATTCCAAAATTCCAAAAAAAATCAAAAATCCTTTCAAAAAATTTGTGATTTTCTCGTATGTTTTTTCAATTAATTTTGCATAATGTTGGGTTGTATATTTACACTGTAAGATACAGATCCAGTATTAAAATACTTGGTTTTCTCCTAAATGTTTCTTAAAAAAAATTGAAAATTCAAAAACAAATCTAAAAAATTTCCTCTTAAAAAAACAAAAAATATTTTGTTTTCATACATACGACCAAATCCTAAAAGTTTTCCAAGCATATTTTTATATATTAAAAAACAAACAAAAATGCATCTTTCTCATGTTTTAAAATGCAAAAATGGATATCGTAATCAGTTTATGATTATCTGTTAGGGTTTGGCCAAAATATCAAAAACTCTTCACTAATCATTTTGTTCACTTTATATTAAAAGTGTTAGGGTTTAACTATAGACTTTAATATCTGGGGGTATAAAACTACATGGTAAAGCAAACCCTCAAGTTTTAAAGTTACAAAAAAATAAATGCAATGCTAAAATTTGAACCTTAGAATTGTTAGGATTTCACCTGATTAGGTAAAGACCTTCTCACGAAAGGAGATTTACCTTGAACCTTAGACAAGATCAATTGATAGAAAATGCAACTTAGAATAATAATCAAATAACAATACAGCTTACCATAAATAGGGTGCACAGGGGATCATGCGTCTTCCCCTTGTACAACCAATCTCTTACCAGGTTCTCGCAAACCATTGGTTTCCTAGTAATCATAAAACTAAGTGGCGACTCCTGAACTTCATAATCATACTTTTATGATTAAACCCGAAACTCATTTCCAACACATCCTCTCAAGAGGTAGACTTGTCGTTGCTCAACCCCTGCATGCCCCCTGCGACAATAATAATGGAGGTTCATGAAAATAAAGAACGCATTTTTCATATGTCTCTATGAAATCCTCTATCTCTATACCTACCTCCTTTTTAAAAAATAAAACAATTCTTAATTCTTTATTAACCTATACCTACCTCCTTTTTTTAAAAAAAAAAATCTTAATTCTTTATTAACAATGAACCTCGATTTTTTATAAACATTTTTTTATTAGAAGTTACCTTAAAAAATTAAATATTTTACATATATCAACCAAAATTAATTAAGGTAATATTAAAAAATGCATAAATTATTTTAGATATATATTAAAAATTTATAAGTATATTAGATTAGTTATATGCATAAATTTGAAAATATCTTGTGTCTTTATTTCTAATAGGTTATGATTTTTTTATTCACTTTCACCTTTATAAAAGAAAATATTAGTACATTCTCGTTTCAATTCAAATCTACAAAGCCAAACTTCATTCAAAGCAAATATAATTAAATTATATTTTAGAGCATTATTTAAAAGACTTTTAGGTTACAATATATAATTTTATATTATTTTTTAATACACTTCTTAAATAAAAACTATTTTAAACTTAAAACTTATACAAATCTATATAATATTACACTTAATTTTATTAATTAAAATATGAATTGTGAGATTTAAACTCGTAATTTTTTTGTTATTAAAGTTTGATATTAAGTTAAAAAAATCATCCCCATCTAAAAATTTAAAATATTAAATAAAATTTTAAAATATAATTTATATTATTTTTTAAAATTAAGTTATCGCTGGTCTTTAATCTCAAACCGAACATAAATTAAAGAACTTTTACAGTCTTGAGGCCATCATGTCTCCCACCTGCCACCTGCACCCCTGGATTTTACTTGGAGCTATCTTTTCTAGTTCTACTCGATTAAACAAGCAATCAAAATTAATTAAACATAGTCAAATTATACTTTCAATTTGGAACAAGCAATGACTCCGTCGATCAACATTAATGGGCTCCTGTGCTTTGTATTTAATTCCCATCATCGACATGTGTTGCTCTTAAGGTGCATGCTTCCTTTGAACAAAGAATGTGCTTATGTTTCAATAAAGAATAAATTTTATTAACATTCTTTACAGTTTGAATGGAATAAAAAGTGGCAAAAAGGAAGAGATCAAGATATAAGATTATATGCTTTTGAAATTTAAAAGATGCTGACGATCGATCGACCACATTGCTTTTCATTCAAAAGAAAGAAAAAATAGTATAATATTACCCTAAATTAGTAGAAAGAAATGAATTCCAAGTTGACAATGAGATTGGTAATATGCTTTTCTCCTTTTATGAAGCAAAAGATTCAACTTTGAAGAAAGGGAAGAATAATCACCAACTAACCATTGTTCTCATATTAGCTTGATGTAATTAATTAGAGCAAATTAACTTATTTTATTTTGAAAATTGGTATGTTTCACTAATTTATGTGAAACTTTATAATTTTTTACTTTTTATAGTGTTTTATTCTTATCGTTCGTCCACAAAGTAGAACTAAATTACTGAATCACGTAAATTTAGTGTATGCTCTTGTGTAATTGATTGTTCTTATTAGGAGTGATTATTTTTAGTTCGGTTCGATTTTTATAAAAAAAAAGTAATTACCAAACCGGTTTAAAAAAAAAACAAAACCAAACCGAAATCGGTTCAAACCGACCGATTTCGGTTCGGTTTTTTCCAGTTTGGCTTGGTTTTTTCGGTTTGGGTTCGGTTTTTTTGTTTTCAGGCTTATAAAACCAAAAACCAAACCGGTCGATGTTTTAAAAATTCTAATCAGTTTAATCGGGTTTTTTTCACAGTTCTGTTTTTTCGGCTAATTTTTTTCTGATTTTCTCAGTTTAATCGGTTTTTTGATTTTTTTACACACCCCTAGTTTACACACCCCTAGTTCTTATCTTTTATATTTCTCTACTTGTTAATTAATTTGAAATTTTAAGGTTGTTTTCCCAAAAAAAAAATATGATCAAGCTTTTATATTCCATTTACCTAGAAATAAAAAATGAATAATTCTTTAAGATATTCGATGTGTATTTCTTATTCTTTTTAACTACACAATTTATTAATTATTTAATTAATAGCTTTTATTGAAAATTATATTCTTGCTTATCGATTTCCAAAGTAGACAACTTTGAATGGCTGCTTGGGAGAATAATACCAATTCTTCCATTGCACACAAGATGACTACTTTTTTTCTAACCGGATTTCCATGCCTTGAACATTAGTGTATTTGTGTGGGTTGAAATTCGAGTTCTTAAAAACTTATTATTTTGCTGCTTATATATATATATATATATATATATATATATCATACTAGCGGCTACCATGAAAATAATTATCAATCTATGAATGCAGCCAACACTTACTTGAAGATCATTTCCTGTGCAAGTGAAATGTTCTTTACAATCTCGTTGAATATCATTGAAAACTAAATTATTTTTGGTTAATTAAATACTGCAAGTAATACCATATGAGAATAATTTCCATGTTTTCCTCCCAAACTTTCCATTTAACATCATTGACCATTGCAACTGCAGCTCATCAAGTGTGATTGGAACACACCAGAAAAACCCCACCACGAAATAAATTGTGTTCATAATTTCCATGCAAATTGGCATTGTATCAATCTATGGTACTGGTGCAAGGATAAAAGACGTCGGCTACATAAAAAAAACTCTTGAACAAAGTCTATTTTGAATTGCCAACCATATAAAAATTCGAGTCTTTAAAAGAGCCGTACAGATCCAAACATTGAACTTAAAAGAGTAGGATACACTAAACTCTATTCTATCAATTAAAATACAACTGCAAGATTTCACAATGGACTTCCCATCCCTGTAAATATTCCTAACCTTCAAATCTGGTTTTGTTTGGTTTAGCTTTGCCTCCTGAAGAAACAAATCTAAAGACATTACCTACTCAGCTTCAAAACTCTTAAATCCCTCCGCTACTGTAAGTTCCACACGCAGATGCCAATTACCCATGAACCCATTTCTGATATTGGAGGCTTTTTGCTGCTTTCATTACACTGACATGCATGCTATTTTTTCAAGATTGATAGAAAATAATATAAATTATATTTTAAAACCTCACCTCATAACTTAAGTTATTATATTGAAATAGTTCATTAATATAGTATCAAAATCTTGATGACCAAGCGGTCACGAATTCAAATATCATCATCCTCATTTAATTGATAAAAATTAAACACAAGGTAGTGAGGACATGTGTAAGTTTTAAGACTAAAGAGCTTTCACTTGAGGTGGTGTATTAAAGAATAATATAAATTATATCTTGAGACATAATCACTTCACAACTTAAACTATTAGGTTAAGATGGTTTTTTAACAAAGATTAATTATTATTATCTTTTTTCTTTCTTTCATGATCAAGTGGGTATCCTTGATTAGATTAATTTTGTATACATTTGATTCTTTAATCTAATTCAAATATATTTGATTTTCTAATCCTATAAAAAATAGACAATCTCCATAAGAGCTGGACAATGTATAATAATTTTATTTCTTATTCACAACTATTTAATTTATATTTGATATTTGATGCATAAATGAAACATCTTTGTTATCTTAGATCATAATTCACATCATAAATAATCATCTTATAAAATAATCTTGTTTTATAAAAAAAAAACTTATGTCGATATTATAAAAATTTAAACTCATGATCATTTCACCGGCTCTCCACTCCATGAGCTTCGGTTTTATATCATTCTTACAAAACCTAACTTGCCCTTAAAACTAATGTTCAACATGTGCAATTTGCAATGGCAAAGTGATAAGAGAAAATGTGATAGAGTCTGCATCTGTAAGAAATCCAAGCGGGGATAAAGATGAGGTGAGCATCAATGGGAATCCCAGAGATCTCCAGTACTGGTTGATGGGAGACACGAGGAAGTGATGCTTGAGATCCTGACAAGTGTCAGTTTGGCCCAACAGGTAGTAGATCCAACGGTCATGAAACAAGATTTGGGGTCCGATTGTAAATGTTCCCTTTCATGTGACAGCCTTGATTGGTATGCTCGAGGTGGAATGGAAAGCAAGTTATCTACACAGTGATTTGCACCTAAAAGAGGAAAGGTTCCTCGCTTGCTTTTCAATGGTGGAGAACACCGTAGTCCCATAATCAGAATATAATCCATGTAGATGACAACTATCATACACAGAATGGATAATGATGAATGATGCTATCCCGTGATGCTATAGTGCGTTTATTGTTAATGATAATTAGATTTTAGTTCATGTTAAAACATTATTATTGGATGTATATTCTATATTAATATTTTTTTTTTTAGTTTAACGTGGGTGTTTGGGCCAGCTATATTAATATATTGATACTATAGGCCTGTAAGATGCCTAGTTGAACTCATAATTTAGAGTGCGAATGGTTCAGTATGATGTTTAATTTATTTTAAAAAGAAAAGGAGTTAAAAATTCAGATTTGTTTTTTTTTTTAAACCTAAGTATGTAGATTTAACTAGTTTACATATTTATGTTGCGTCGCGAGTTGGATAAAAAATCTCAACATAACTAAAAGGCTTTCATGATAAAGAATTATTGATATTGTTATTAAACTCGGTTTGGTGAGTTAACATTAAAATCTATTTATCTAACTTTCTATCTATTTTAAGTTTAAAATTAAATTAAATAGCATAAAAATTTCACTGATATGACCGAGTCGACTTAATTGGTCCAATAACAAACCACTTAGCAGTAAAAAATATGATAATGAAATTGAAAAAAAAAAAACTATACCTAATCCAAGTTTAAATTAAAATTTTCTAGAAGTTAAATCAATACAATTCAGTTGATTTTATCAATTCAAAGCCACCCTGGCCACAAAATTAAAAAATAAAATAAAACTAATACAAAAAAACCCTCTACGGATAAACCCATTTCATAAATCCCAAAAAGGTGCAGATTTCGGTGCCAAAATGAGAGGATTCCTTCACATTCAAGGGGGTCAATGTGGGAACCAAATTGGGGCCAAGTTTTGGGAGGTGATCTGTGATGAACATGAGATTAATCATACAGGGAAATACAACGGAGATTCAGAACTTCAATTGGAGCAATGAAGTAAGTGGTGGAAGATGTATGCCAAGTGCTGCTCTTATTGATCTTGAACCTGGTCCATGGATTCAGTCAGATCTGGTCCTCAACTTTGTTTTCTGCCAATCTGCTACAAGGTTTCTTGTACAATCCTAGTTTTTTATTTAATTCTTCTCTCTCTTTTCTTTCGGATTGAAGTAAGCAGATGTGAAATGAACAGGAGAGGTTTCTAGAAATAAAGTGAAAAAAAACTGTAATTTCTTATTAAAAAAAAAAAAAAACTCTGGAAATCACATGGCATGGCATTTTGTGGGACCCAAAATGACAAGTGGGCTGCTTTTGAACGGTCGGGGAAAATTAGGCACCAGTCCATGAGGAAAGCTTTTTGCCTGAGAAGAGCAAGATTATCAGCAGAATTTGAGGGGGAAAAAAACAGAGAAAGGGATAGCAGGAAGCAACTTGCATTGATGATCTGTGTTAGGAATAGAAAATTGGGTGGAAGCAACTTGCTTTTGATAGAGATTTGCAATTATTTATTGCTAACATTATTGGGCATGATGCACATGCAAGCCTTGAGTATTCACTATCATATGGTCTTTTTCTATACTATAAGTTAGTCAAATGGAGAGTGTCATTCGAAGAAGAAACAATGGTGAAAACATACACTGCTGTGTTAGAATTACAAACAGTTCATGATGGGAGGGCAAAATCATGGAAAAAAACAGTTGTAACATTGACATATCATATCTATTATGATCCTGTATTTATTTTTTTGATTGTTGCACGGAATTTACAATATAATGTTTGAGTGAACAGGACTGGACGTGACTTGATAGGATTACGATGGAAAAACTGCTTCTTTCTTGGTAGTATCTCATTTGCACACGCTATTGAATTCATCAAGATAATGTTTGGTTATTATTTTGAGATTAAAAAAAATAAAAATAATTAAGATAAAAAAAACATATATATAATTAAAAAAATAAAAATTCACTCTAACTGTAAACCCCGGAAAAAAATAAATAAATACATAAAGGTTACTTAAATTGAAAACTAACTACATGAGAAATAAAAGTGAAGAAATTCTTGCATATGGTTAAATAAAAGACAGGAATTTAGAAATTTTTTAATATATTTTTCGGCCAAAATAATTCGAGACATTATAATAAGCCAGTAATGTTGAAGGTTGGATTTAATTGAAGATAATAATACACTTAAAGGAAATGGGGTCTAAATGCAAATAAGAAAAATTATAGAGTATAAATAATATCTCCTCACCAAAAATCTGCAGGAACCATAAGGAGAGAAAATATAGGGAGTTTTATATCCATTCTTGAAAAACCAAGAGAGAGAAACACTAAAACTTCAAGAACCCATCCAAGATTAAGGGTTTATAGATGGGATAAACACTTGTGAGTAAGGGATTAACAAGAAATTGAACAAGAAGAAAAGAAAGGAGGGAGTTGAAAATCTTCAACTGGTTGAAGATCAAAATCTTAATTCGTATCGGGTAACGTGTTCTAAACATGATCTTAAAAATTCATTTCAAATTCGATAATGAACTGATGTCTTAATTCTTAGACATGAATTGGGGAAAAAGTACTTATTGTTAAAATTAAGTTAATTCATGTGTGTTATGTAGTTTATAAAAGTATTGTGTGAAGGGAAAGGGGAGACGAATCTTGACAGACTTGTCTCCTGAATTTCGGTGAGATTTCGAGTAGGAGGATGAGGGAATTAGGATCGGGTTCCTTCATAGAAATTGTAGATTTGGATGTTAGCTAACCAAGAAAACTAGTCGTGCTCAATTTGGAGATGTAGAACTCTAGTTATGGGTTACCAACCGAGACTGAGTCGTGATTGATTTTGTAGGGCAATAGGACTGATGGGTTGATGAGCAATTTTGACTATCTTGGAGGCAAAACTGGGTTCTCCTTCATCAGAGAACTTGTAGCATCGTGTCTTAGCTTTCCAACGAGATCAATCTCACTTAAAATGGAGTTCTAGAACTCTAGATATAGTTAAAAATCTGATGAGTGTTCAGACATGAATGGTTGGACAGCAACCGTTGGTCAGTAACAGTTCAAACAGCAACGGTTGGACAGCAACCGTTAGGTAGTAACAGTTCAAACAGCAACGGTTGGACAACAACAGTTGGACAGTAACAGTTCAAACAACAATAGTTGGACAATAGCAGTTTAAAGTTAGCCAGTAACATTAGACTTTCACGTGAATATTATATGTAAGAATATAAAAGAATTGAGTCATACAAACACTTGCACATTGAGATACTAACTTTGAAAATATACCTGATATATGTATGTTTGTTATCATAAGGAAATGAACATGCATAGAAAGTAAAATATGAGTAATGAACGAATATGGATTCTCTATAATATCGGCTTGAAGGAATCATAACCAAAAACTTCCTTGTGATTCAGGATGAGCAACCAGGATTGGATCTTCTGTCAGGGGAGGTCATGAGACAGGCGGAGCAGGTGTATGATTTTCCCTCCTTTTTGCACTTATACAATTTAAAATTCTTCTAGTTAATGCAATTACAATAAATATTGTGTTCAATGTAAATAAAGTCTAGCGTATTTATAAGATTAGTTTCGGCTAATGGCATCCGTGATAGGATTGCCGGGAAACGAATTACAAGATTAGCTTCGGCTAATGGCATCGGTGATAGGAATGTCAGGAAACGAATCACAAGATTGGACTTTGCAAGGTCACCCGGTTCATACAAGTAAATAAGAGTATTCAAATTAAGAATATGCAAATGAGTGTTAATTGGGTTTAAAAGATTTACAAGCAAAAAATAAGTTGTTTGTTAGAATTCTTATAGATCCGATAGAAAATTAATATTTCATTCATATATATTACATGAGCAAATAAATATTTCTTTTATCAATATAATTGTATGTTTATTTATGTAACAGGTCCATCAAATATACAGGGAGATCATTAGTTTAGGACTCTACTTTGTCAAACTTATATAAATATTTAACTTAAACAAAAGGGAATTAACACATTTATGTAGTATGTTTTTGTGTAAACCTTGATGTATTTATAAAAGTTCAGCATAGCATGTGGTACTTTAGTTATCTTGTAATTAATCCTTTTTTAATGTTTAAGAACATTTATTATGTTGTAATGCTTTCTTTGCATGTTAGCATTTATTTTTCTTTTAAATTTTATGATATGATATATGGGCTATGTTTATATTGAACTTACTCGTAGGATATATATATATATATATATATATATATATATATATATATTGTAGATTGTAGATTGTATGAGGTGTTGAATTACGATGATTGATATAAGGTCCGGAATTATAGGGCCTTGTGATGATGAGTTGATTGAATAAATTGATAGTAGTCAATAACTTGGGATGTCCTAAATACAAACGAAATTTTACCGAATTTTTGGTAGATTTAAAAAAAAAATTACCCTCAAATTATGAGAATATGTTGGGATCTTTTAACATTGATCAAGTCGTACAGCTGGGCTGTTACACTAAGTGTTCTAAAAACATATTTGTTTTGTATTTCTATTTCTATTTCTCCAATCAAATGTACTCCTTACCTTCCATCTAACCTCGTGATATCCTATTCATTAACATGTATCAAACACCTATCTAATTGAGACTTGAAAGAACACTCCATTCCAAACTTTTGATACAAGAACTATGGATTGGTTGAGGATCAGTTCTTCATAAGGGCATCAGTCCATATCAGAATTAGATTATCCACAGTGAACTGAGTTGGCTTTTTGCTGAAAATTACATAAAAAAGAGCTGACTCTGGGATAAATAAGAGACAAGTGAAGATCCAAACCTAATATGGACCTACTCTTGAAAAAATTGATGTAGAAATAGGTTAATTATTCATCTGATAGAAAATCCTTTCTACGCCTATGATGCATCATAGCTTGAAGAACTTCATGAATAAGGTAATTGAACATAAATATAATACGTCTCCATGAAGGATTTGAAAGGGACTAGGTGATCAAATCCTTACACAAACAACCATTTTGTTCTTGACTTTGTTGGGAAGGACGGCAAACCTCAGTATCAAATCAGATACCCCAAGTTATAGTCACTCGGGTGCTGCAACCCTTCTTGGAAATTTGATGATTGCTGAACCAAACCTCAGAAATTCGATGATTCCTAGCCAAATCATGGTTTTTTATAATGTAATAAGTTATTTAAATACATTAAAATAATAATTTTAAATTTTTAAAAATTTATTTTTAATATAAGTACATAAAAACAATCCAAAAATACTAAAATTTAAACATTAAAATAATACAAAAATACTAAAAAATTTATTCAAAGCGAATACAAAAATTTTAATTTTCTTACAAAAAAAAAAAAAAAAGGTTGAGAACACTTTATTGGAAAGTAGAATCACCAGCTAAACGGCCGGCCTTTGACATCAAATCAAGCAATAGTAGATCCTCTCATTATTCTTATAATCCTGTGCTATCTTTGCATGCACAACAAAACATATAAGAATGGGCCCATTCTGGCACTTCAAGGGCACAGTCACGGCCTTGCTATAATGATGTTCAAGGGTGCAATATGGACAAACAAACCCTCGATCATTCCGCGCCTATCAAGAGGGAGGATGATAATAAAAAGCCAAGCTACACCATCCTCGGTTTTTCATGAAAGAATAGCGACCCCCTTAACCGTCGTCGCACTCAGAATAATCGGAAGATGGCATTTGCACAAAGTGAGAAGGTATCCATGCAATCATACAACAGGAACCATCAAAGCAAATGAGCAATCGAGGTGACATATAAGTAACATGTTTGACATAAAAGTTTCTATTAAGTTCAAAACCAACAGAATCCACTTAAGTTTTTGCATAGAAATTGAAAGCACAAGACTACAAACTGGCACAAACTAGATCCTACATAACAAGATGGGGGCATAACTTGCAATCTAGTACTTGTGATAGTTAGTTCTGACTTATGATGGAAAAGGTGAGGCATATACTGAGACTGTCAGCCCAGCTCCCATCCAAATGACAAACCAATATGAGCCGAACGAGTTTGAATCATTCATCTGCTGCTGGTGATTGACTGCAACATTGGATCAGAATATTGGGTTAGAAAGATGAAAGAAACATGAAATTAAAACAAGTCATTAAGATAAAACACAGCATTAGATACATACCTGTGGTATCTCTCATGTCTAGGGCTTTCAACTCTTCCAATTGCACTGTCCCTCTTGTCAGGATTGGAGCTTGGGCTTCTCCATTGACCATTTTCAGGGCTAGACCCATCTCTTTCAGAGGGACTATGGCTGGAGGTACGGCCTTTGTCTGGGTTAGGCCTTTCTCTTCCATATGGACTACGGCTCGGGACACGACCATTTTCAGGGCTAAGCTTTTCTTCCCTTTGATAAGGACTATCACTAGGGCCATTACCATTGACAGGACTAGCCTTGTCCTTGCGGTAAGGACCACGGCTGGGGCCATGGCCATGGTCACTGCCAGCCCTCTCTCTCCTGGAAGGACTACGAGTTGAACCCCGGCCATAGTCAGGGCTAGCCCTATCTCTCCTATAGGGGCTAGGGCTGCGGCGACATCCAGAATCTGGGCTAACCCTCTCTTTGCGATAAGGACTAGGGCCATGGCCATAATCAGTGCTTCCCCTTTCTCTTCGGTAAGGACTTGGAGAACGCCTCCTATCATGTCCTCGCCTATCAGGTGACCTATCACGACTTCTATCAGGACTGTGTCCATCCTTCCTTTCACCATCATCTCGAGCAGCATATTCCACTGAAATAACTCGATACAGCAGCTTGCTGCATGACAAACAAAAGCATAAATCAACTAGTGAGCTACATCAAAACATGAAATCAGAAGGATCCACTCAAATCCAGCCCCAGATCTCTGGATTGTTTAAGTGTTTTTTAAACAGTAGGACAGGAAAATCATGATTGTACTACTGAGAAATAGCTAACAGTTCACATTTTCCAAAAACTAGGAAGAGCACCATTTACTGAAGAAACAGGGTAAGAGACGTGTAAGAGGATAAAGGAAAATCAACCTCATGTTTGTTGCATCCAGTGCTTTAGTGGCATCCTCCTGTGCTTCATACTGAACAAATGCAAAATTTCTTCTTATCCTTACACTCACTATCCTCCCATATGGCTCAAAGTGCCTCTCCAAATCCTTAGTCCTAGTATGATGAGGGTCAAAGTTGATAACAAATAAAGTCTTAGATGGCCTTGTGTTAGCAGATTTTCTTGATGAGCCACCAGGCTGTCTAGCCCCACGTTCTTGCTACAAATAGCAACAATTACAGCAAGTCAGCTCAAGTAAGATGCACCACTTGAGCACATTCATAACCTGGACCATTCAACATGTTACTACCTTTGTCCATTCAACATGAAGTCTGCGGCCCTTGCGACCAAATTCTACACGATCAAGTCCTCGAATTGCATCCTCAGCATCTCTCTCATCTTCCATATAAATAAAAGCAAATCCTGTATACAAGTACAGCAAAAAGACACTAAGTAAAATGTATAATAGTCATGTTCACTATAAAAGGAACAAGAACCCCTCCCTGAAAGGATTCTTTGATAATCAGATGGTATTTCTTGGTCAGCAGCACACAAAGCGCCTATACCCTTGAATACAATTTGGCAACCTACCTGAAATCTATAAACTAAGTGACCAGTAGAAATAGCAACAGACCTTGTGCGAGATGAACTAAATGATGTCAAGGAACTAGAATCCAAATGTGGATGTCTCATGGTGGGTCAATGAAAATAGAGAGCCTTCTCCATCTATTCTGCTGCCTCTGCTGTGAGGTCGACAATGTTTCAATATTGAAACATGTCTGGGATTGAAGGCTGGGCAAAAGTCATGAGAAATGAAAGGCAATGGTGTCTCAGAAAAATTGGCATGGTTCTGCCATTGCGGATGAGAGTAATTCTTCTTGAAAACAAGAAGATGCTTGTCACAGGAAAGGAACAGAATTCTGAACAGCCATCCATAAGCCGGGAAGAGTATATATTTCCCAAGACAATCCTGCGCCAAAGAAAATGTTGAGTATGGGGGTTTATGCTTCAAAAAAATACTTGTCTTTTTTCATTAATAAATCCTGAACCCCCACTAGAACTCAACAAAGGATGATAAGTGCCGCTGAGTCACAGTCTGCTGAATGTCCCAATCAAGCTGTTGCGTTACTGGTATGAAGGGAAAGGGCCACTCATAAGCATGGGAGTCTGGTCCCACTGGCTCGGCTGGTTGCTGACAGACTTTCCAATTAATTCCAGAACAATGTATGCATTATTTTTAAATGATGTTTTCCACATCCAGTTGGAAAGCATTAAACATTATTCTCTTATTAACTTTAAGATTAAATATGCTTTGTCTACAAAGATAAAAATCAATTATTCTCAAGATACAATTAAAACCTCTGGCAGATGAATGTCAACCATCTCTTGCCCTATCATTCGAGTTAAACATTTAAGAAATGGTTTAGTACATCTTCACTCACAACAAAAAACAAAGGCAGTGACAAGAGTTAACTCAACTAGCACCATGTCTACCCCTACCACTTATCAATCTGCACTCACGATGTGCTTTTATTCCATTCGAGTGGAATAAAATTGAATGCTACATCAACCAATACTATCATAACATCTATCAATTATATTATTAAGTTTTTTTTTCATATTAACAATATATATATATATATATATATATAAAAACCTTCTCAATAATTCATCCAAGAATTCATTGTTCATTATTAAACTTGAGTCCAAAAGGGAGAAACCTTTTCTTCATTGAAATCATCTCAAAAACTCTCTTCATATAACACCAAAAACTCCAAACCCTCACAATTCCTGCATTTATCAATTTTACTATCTACACGAAAGGCTGTTAAATAATCAGCCACATAACAGAACTTTTCAAGTAAGAAAAAAAAAAGCTACAACAAATGCTAATGGAAGCAACTTTACACAGACTTAATTAGTTAGTGAGGAAGGAACATAAACTTACCAGCTTTCATATCCACCCGTTCAACTCTCCCATATCGTTTGAATAGCCGTTCTAGCTCAGTCTGCCTTGCATCATACTCAAAGTTCCCACAAAAGATAGACCTCATTCTGCTTGACCACACACATTCAAATAAATGAGATAAAAAGAAAAGGAAAAGGAAAGGAAAGGAAAAAATAAAGTAGCTCAAGCTTTTGCTCCAATAAACAAAATATTACACGTCTAACATCAGTATTTTCCAATGGGTTCTTACAAAAACCTTCAATAATTCAAGTTATAATCTCAAAGTTTACATCTTTAAGTCTTAATCTCGTTATTTTTTCAAATAATCATGCCGCTGAATCAACTATGGCCTATGGGTTTTCATTATTTTACCCATAAAGCCTTTTTATTTTTATTTTGTTTTTGCAAGTTACACATTTTTAACGAGTTTCAGAGGCTATTTCGGCTCAACTAGGGTTCTTCAAGAAACCCTAAAAAAAAGTACCCAGTTTTTTTAATGAACAACCATCAACAACAGAACAGTTAAGAAATCTGAATCAGATCCATAAAATGAAACCTTAATAAACAGATCTACAAAAAATGGCAACCAGATCTAAAAAAAGATCAAATATTTAGTTTAGTTTCTAAGAAATAAAGCATCTTCTCGGGCTGTCTAGGGAACCAGAAGGAAAATTAATTGATTGATTTGATTCTGATTACCTGTTGAAAGCGGCGATTTAGTTGAGTTGAAGCTTTGATTGAAAACCTAATTTGAAAGAGTCAACAAAACAACTGCGTTTTGGTCTGTGAAAGAGAGATTTTTACTCCTGAGTTTTGACGATTACAACTTGGGAGTTGTGATAAATAGGAGGAAGATCCAGTGGGTTTTGTTTTAGAAAAAACGTCCCTATTGTTTTTGCCAATTTCGAAACAGTCCCTAAAAGTTTAAACAAAAGCAAGGAATAATTAAAAGTAAAGAAAACCCCAAGAAGATCTATAGTTTTTTTTTTTTTTTTTTTTTTGGTTTTTGAAAGCTGCATGTGCGATTTCATACTATTGGAGGTTATCAAATTAATTGAAATAGTTATATAAATTAATCTGAAATTAATCTAATTAATCAGTTTTTTAAGTTTATTGAATAATTTTATTAAACAAATTAATTAATTGGGTCAGTTCAGTTTCGATTTCAGATTTTACAAACCAAAAAAAAAAACTGATTTAAATCAAATTAAAACAATCAAATTGAACCAAATTAATAAAATTTATTATAAATTAAATTCTCATTAAATCAAAACCTATTAAAATAGCTTATTTAAAGGTTTATTAATTTAAATTAGATTTATTTAGTTTTAACAAATATAAAACCAAACCAATCTAATTATTTTAGTTATTTCATTCAGTTGGATTTGGTTCAAAAACCATATGATCCAAAGTGATACTCCCTATATATATATAGAATGATGATTTTATTTGATGTATCATAGTGGAGGCGATGTCTACAAACAACATAAATGTCGTTGTGATATTATAGTCATGATGTTGATAATTCTTATTTAAAAATGTGTTAGTCATAGAGATCATATGATTTTAAAATAGAATCCTATACTAATACAATATTTCATAAAGTTTGTTTTTTAAGTAGTTTTTATGGTTGTGATTTTAAAAAAATAAGTTTAAAAAAAGTGTGATTAGCTGTGGTTAGTTAGATTTAGATACGTGTTTGATAAAAATTATGGTTGAAGTTTATATTTAGTAAAAAACATGTATAAAATATTTTATGGAAATGTGGTTGTGGTTGCTTTTAAAGTATTTTTTACTTGAAAAGACATTAAAATAATAATTTTTATTATTTTTTAAAAAATTATTTTTAATATCAACGCATCAAAATTATCTGAAAACACAAAAAATTTATCAATTTGAAGCAAAGAAAAAAAGAAAAAAATTTTAATTTTTTTCAAAAGCGCTTTTGAAACGCAAAAACAAATAGGATTTTACGAAACTCGGTTAAAAAAATATGTAAAAACTACTATACAAAAACTGCGTTTCAAATTCAATTTTTTAGTGGACCCGGCAATACAAAATACAGTTTGATTTATTACCAAACATCTTACTGTTTATTTCATCGCAAACGCAAAAATTGATGGAAAACAAACGAAGCCGAAGAAAACAAATGGAAAATTAACACCCATATCAATGGACTTGATTGCAACGATTAGAGTTCAAATCCAAATTTTTGACATTTCCTTTTTTATTTCAGAAGAAAATCTTTTGAATCTCATGGTTTTATAACTCTTAGCAGGGTTTGTATTGGTTTATACTTCAAGATCAAAAATATTTAATAGACTCATATGTAAAAATAAATCAGTTGTCATGATATTATCCAATAAGTTTTTTTTATAATCATTAAGAATATATTAAAAAAGCCATAAAGCTAGTAATCAAAGTAAAATACAGGGACATGATAAAAAAAAAACAGACTTAAAAAAAAAATTAATCTACTACAACAAAAACAAAGAGATTATCTTAAATTTTTTATTACACCATAATTTGATGCCATCAAAAAATTTTAAGAGGTCATTTCTTGTATAAATAAAATTTAAATCAAGAGTATGCAATTAAATAACAACCCGATAAAGAATGATAGAAAAATAATTAAATTTTTATTATTTTAGAACATGAATAATAGAGATATGTACCATCCGTACTCAACTATCTCTTTTTTTCTTTTATAAGATAGTAACTAAAAGCTACAAACTATCCAATTTTTTTTATAATTTTGAGACATAATTGATTAAGAAGGTCAATTTTGCTAGCTACTTTCTTGCAATTTTTCTTTCTAACATCTCCTAATACAAACATGCATGTGTGAGTTTTGATTTTTTGAGTCATATGTATATCAAAAACTCGCACCATTAAGAGAAGGAATTCCTTGGGACAAATGAAAAGAAGAAAGAAAAATAATTCATGATTGGCTGGTTTTATTAATTATTTTAGAACAACAAGACTACATAAAGTTAGAAGGAATACAAGTGGAATGGCTAAAATATTGGCCTGAAGCTATATTGTCTTGTTCCAGCAAGAAATGGTTGAAGCTAGCTTCTACTTCATTTTCTTGAATTTGAGCAGGTTCTTGTGCAAGAGAATTGAGGACTGCAATTTCAGCTTTTGTTTTAGCTAGTTGGCTCTCTACACCGTGAATTTGTTGGTGTAGTAAAGAGATAATCCCTACACAACCATAGACAGGGTCCTGAGTTCTGCTTTGTGCCTCATAATACAAAGAGTTTGCTGCTTCAGCTCTTAAATGTGCTGGGAGTTGCTGGAATGACCAAAAGGAAAGCATAAGAAATTGCACTAGCTAGCGATTAAAAGCTGTGTCTAAGATATCAAAATCTGATCTGACTAAAGTCAACACGTGAAATAGTTTTCTAGGCTAATTATATTGTTGTGGTTTTTTACTTAATAATCATAATAATAAGAAGAAATTGGATTGTTAAAAATTATGTCCTCTCTATTTTATTCTCTCCCACGTACGTAGCTTGAATGCAAATGGTATGGAACTACTACATTTTAACGAATAATATTTTAGTTGAAGTGCTAGAAAGATTGAAAACATATATATGAGATAGATATGATATATATTTATCAAAGATAATTACGTACCTGGAGCATTTTTGCAACATTACTGGCGCCATAGATTCTGTGAACGCAAGCAAATCTTTGAGGATTATTAGAAGGAAAGTAAGGAGAGAAAATGCAATCTGAAGGACATCTCCTTCTCAAATACTTGCAAGCTGCACAACGACCAGAAATCATCCTGAAGAATCCAAAGAAAATCTAATGAAAAATAACCTTAACTATGCAAAGATTCTCTCAATCTTTTTTTGTTCTTGAACGAAAATCCAGTTGAGATTTCCAGTGTCCTAATGTTAAATATAAGAGAGCATCATGTCTGGAGGTAAAGTAGAAATAGAGATTTTCCAACGGCTACGTTTTTTGAAATTGAGGTTGAGGAAGGAAAGTTGACGAGATTGGAATTAGATTCTAAATTTTGGAGAGAATTAAGGATGGGAAAGAGTGGGATTATAATCAAAGGTTTTGTTTCCTCTTCCATTCATGCTTTTGCTTGCCAAAAATATAAGAGTCAAGGCATTTCCTTTTTATAGGAAAAATAATTATGATTGGAAAGTTTTGGGCTATAAAGTATTTCTTCAAGGCAATTGGTGCAAGCTGCATAATATAATTATGTATTGATAATGGAAAAAATAATTACTAGTTTGAGAATTTTCAAAATAATAAAAATAAAAATAAAAATAAAACAAGAATTTAAGGAGCAGCGCAGACACCTCACACGCATGCACATAACTTCTTTGCACAACGACCATGCACCCCCACTAATACACACATGCGCGTCTCCATGCATATAAATTCTTTGTGCATAGTAGAAAGAATCAACCTTTTTGGAGCATTAGAAATCAATAACAAACATCAATCTCTTTATCAATGGTATTTATTTGTTTTATTCACCTTGAGATTGCTCTCTATCATTATTTTAATTTACTATGAGATACTCAAACTCTATATACTATAAAGTATTTGTAATATTATTTTTATGCTTCACGAGGTAATGATATAACTAAAATCTATAAATATCTCTAATCACCGGATGAAACATAAAAAAACCATTTAAATACGTCCAAAAGCAACAACCAAACACAAAAACAAGTTCATGTTATAGAAAACATGCTCCACATACTTTTCTCCTTGATTTCTTATTCTGACAGGAGATTTATTTTGCAAGAGAGCTTGTAAACTCTTGATAAGTCCAGCCACTTCACCAGAAAGCCCACAGTTTTCACAACTTCATCCCCAAGTATTAAAATAGAGATTTGCAGGCCAGCTGTGTAGTTTAAGCTTTAAATTACAAAACGCAATGCAATGACTCACATACAGTCATGCAGAACATGTAACTCATGCCAGGTATGGATAAAAGGTTTTATAATATTTATTATAGATGTCCAGCAAGCATACTTGCATATTCATAAACTATATATGAAAACAACCACTAGAAATTAAACGAAGTCTTTGCATAGAAGATAAACACCAATGGCCAAGCCACGATCATACGGAATTAAAATATACTATGCTATACTATTTAGAACTTAATTTCTTATTCATGACTGGACTTCGATCCTTGCATAAGCTGTTACTCCCTCGAGAGGGAATCATTTTCCGAACAAAGACTCCAGTAAATCATCATCCCAAGCCTGAAATATTCGAAATAAAAATGTAATTATTAGGAATTAGCTACATTTAAACATTTTGTAATATCTTATCAATGAGTAATAGATACATGTATGAAGTTATATATGTGCTTGCATGCATGCTTTAGTGTGTGTGTGTGTGTGTGTGTGTGTGTGTGTTGTTGCTGTTGTTGACATGCCTGATTTCCTGTTGGCCCATTGTCAACTGGTTGAGGGTTATTGAGCTCAGAATCCACAAGGTCACCATTGCCATTTTGCTGCACGCACATGTATATATAAGTAGGAATATAAGAAAAGGGCTAGTTGTTAAATATTTTAAATGCAATTAAAAGTACTTAATTGTGCTTACTGGGAGTAGAATTTGTGTATTATGTACTTGCCTGATCAAAGTTTGGAAAATATCCATCCATTGAATTAGCATCGCTTCCGCAGATGGGGTTCATAGCTCCTTCTCCACTTTGAACCTACAAAGAATGATAATCCAAGAATTTTTGTTCGACGAAAAGATTACCAACTGGATAATATATAGCATATTATGCAAATGATTAGCCAAAAAAAAGGGGAATGATAAGCAAGACATATTCATGCCTGGCTAGAAGGTTGTTCATTCCGAGGAGTGTTGTCATCAATGTGAAGTGAGTTCAAGAAGTCCGGAGTCAGGAGTTCATGCAAGGGAGTGCTCATTTGAGCAACACCTTGTGGAAGCTGCATATATAGCAGGAATAAGATGATAATTTAATCAAGAAATTTTGTTGTCTAAGAGACAAAGAAGACTAAAAACAGTGATCTTTTAGAACCTGATAAGCAGGTGGATTGTTGGTAGGTTCCAAAAGCATGTCGCTAACATTCGGTTCACCTTCGCCAATCTGAGGCTGTTGATTAGAATTCCCACCCAAGATAGGAGGGCTGTTGTTCATGAGGCCAAACACAAAGTCATTTTGTCCTCCATTTCCAAGACCAAGCTGGTGCTGTGGTGGTGGTGGTGGCAGCAGCATTGGAGTACTATTCCCATGATAAACACTAGTGAATGGTGTTGGTGGGAAGAATTGGTTTGCACCCTCAAAACCAGCAGAAAAAGATCCCCTACGAGCCACATAATTTTCTGACGCTATATTAAACCCTATAGATGCAACGTTCATGTTGCCATTACGAGCCCAATTCATCAAGCAAGGATGACCACCATCACTAAAGCCATTTGATAGTTCATTCGTATTGAGTTGCATTTGGCCTGATCCAATGAGGCGTCCATCGGTAGTCACACGAATTCCAACATAATTATTGTTGGTGTTCAAGGAATTGTTGATGATTCCTATATCCCCAACTCCTGACCCGTAGTTGGTAGCCTGAATTCCAACAGCACCAAACCTGTTAATTAGTGGTGGGCTACCAAAATTCTGAAGATATGATCTTGCTTGATTTTGCGGATGGTACATTTGCATTGGCCTTGTACCATGAGTGAGGCCATTAGGGATCACACCTCCATAAGAAGGCATGTTTTCTCCAATACTATAGTTTGATTCCAGTCCTGATCTTATTTGGTTTGCCTGATTAGCAGAATTAGCATTGCCAAATAAACGAGACTGCCCGTATGGTGATTGAAGTATGGAGTTGTTGCTCGGAGCCTGTTGGTTTGGAGAATGCAAGTTCCTAAAACTGGAACCACCAAGAGCTGGAATGGTGTTCCCTCCAAGACCAGGTTGAATTGATGCTCTTGTTACTCGTTGGGAATATTCCTGCTGGACATTTTTGAACATCATAAAGGGTTGGCTAGGTGCAAAGTTTGTCCTAAGATCATCTCGTCCTGACAAGTTCTTCGATGAACAACCACCTCTCTCTGCAACCTTTTTAAGGAAGATTCGATACTTCTGTGAAATCATCAAGACATAATTGTGTCAGTGACAAGTTATTATAATAGCATAAAAATGTGATTAGTTAGTTTGGATGCATTATTTTTCTTCTTTCGAAGACTAGGAAAAGAAAGGTTAATTTATAGTCAATAACTATATGCCTTTAATATATATATATATATATATATATATATATATATATATATATATATATATATATATATATATCATGTATAAAATGTGAAGATGCTAGGGCAAGGATTTGGCATTCTTTTACCAATCGTTGGTTAACTTTTTATTTTTATTTTTCTGAATAGAGAATAAAAGAATAGATTATATACACACACACACACACACACGAGATTATCTAAAAAAAGGTAATCAATATTATAATCATATATGTATATATAATATAATATTCAAATCTTAGCATATATGGTGAAAACCAAAAATTAAAAAAAAATTAAACTCAATTGATTAATAGACATTGATCTACTTAATTAAGTGCATGAAATTTAGAAGTGAATGATTTTAGTATGAGAACTCATTTTCTTGCAAGCCCTAAAATAGTACCATAAATTATTTGAAAAATCTATTTCTTCTCCACTTATATGAAATAATATCAAAGAGCATGAGCAAAGCTAAATCGATCTATTGAGAAGCATGATTTAAGAGTGCTAAACTATGCGAACACAAACCTGTAAGTGACTGGCAATATTTTCTCTTGACAGCCCTCGCACACTCATGCATTCAAGAATTCTTTTTGGAACAGCCTCTACATAGATTTGAACGTACAAAGAAAAGCATCACAAATAAATTTGGCAAGTAAAAGGTCTTGTAGATGCAATAAAAAATATATATATAAAAAAAAAAACATTCAAAAAGATTCTGCTTACTGTCTAGCCCTATATGGTTTAAGGCCAGCAAAAACCGGTTGTGAAGTGAATTAGTCCAAACCACCTTAGGCTTTTTCGAGGCAGGCTGACTATCTACTTCTTGATCATCCTTTGTGCTCTTCCTTTCTTCCTTTCTTCCATTTTTTCTATAACGTTTTTCATCATTGATAGATGTTGCAGAGTTCACATCTTCAAGGGATAATCTCTCAACCAATGTAGAAGAATATGATGGTTCTCGAGAGCCTTCTATTTCCTTGATTGAAAGGGAGTTACCTGTTTTGATTGCAACTGCATAATGCCACACATTCTTGAGATCAACTTTGTTAGCTGGTTTCACTATATAAAACGCAGCACCACCCTCTAAACTTCTTGATATGACGTTCTTACTTTCATCTGAGGACATTACTGCATTAGAAATGATACAGAAATCAGAAAAGCTTCGACAAAAAAAATAAATAAATAGAAAATCTAATTTAAAGATCAATAATGCAAGGAATACATTAGTGAATAACTTTGCAATAAATTAACAAGGTGTGATTTATATAGTAATTAATTATATAGATAATGAGTTCAAATCTTATAATATTTTTAAAAATGTTAAATATAAAAAAAAATGAATAAAAACTTCAAAAATATACGAGTTGAGTTTTATCTTGTCATATTTTTCTAATATTTAACATTATATTACTCTTTTTAGTGTTATTTTATATATATATATATATATATATATATATATATATATATATTTTGTTATTTAACAATATATTTCCAATTATTTTATTGCAAGTCTAACATTTTAAATTAAATTATTAATAAAATTGAAGATAATTTGAGTTTTAGCTTTAGATTCAACCGATCGAATCTATATATATATATATATATTTACATAGATATATTATTTTTCATGTCAGTTTTAGATTTAATATCGAATCTATCTATATATAAATTGAATCTAGTATCAATCGAATTTATATATATATATATATAAAGGTGTTTTATACATAGACATATGTTCATCCCATGTCATAAACGAAGAAGAGGTAAAGTACTACACTTACTAATCACAGGAAGCTTGAATTCTTCTTCCACTTGTTTTTGTAGTTCCATGCCATTCATCTCAGGCATATGGAGGTCAGACACAACTAAGTCAAATAAACCCTTTTTCAGTCGAAGAATTGATAAAGCATCAAATGGTTTCTTGACTGTGACCACAATAAGTTCTAGGTTGCGATTGTCTGTCAACAAAGAAGACAACATTATAAGATAAATCGTTAATTACAAATTTAATATCAAATTAGAAAATTCAATGATTTTAATAATTTTTCTCTCGTCTTTATCAGTTATAGTTCTCAAATACTTTGTTAAATCAAGACATCAAAAGATAAAACAAGCATCATGTAAGAATAATATTCATAAATGATACTATAGAAAGGCTAACGATTTAAGAAAGAAAAAAAGGCTCAAATAAATAGAAAAAGAAAAACTACTTTTGTAAGGGCTAAAGATTTAGTTTCATGCTTTAATTTTAAAGATGAAGGAAAAAAGAGATTGAATTATTTTTTTTTTAAATAAATCTTGATTATTGACCTTACTTTTCGAGAGAGAAAAAAATCAAATATTAATTCTTAAGCAAAAAAATAAGAGGTCAAAGGAAAAAAAAACCATTTTCACTGGTATTAGATACAAAGGAGGAGTAGAATGAGTATGAAAACCCTAACTCCATACTGCTTCAAATTTAATGGCTGAAAAACCATGCATGCAATGACAAATTATCCAATTGTTAACCATATGTGAGTTTTGAAATTTAAAAAAAACAAAACAAAACAATACAAGTATAAGATCTAGCAGAAAACAAGAGAAAAGAATGAAAGGATAATGATAATAATGATTAAAAATAACAAAAAAATAAAACCAATCTCTAAGTTTGTAGAAACCATTCATATAATGCAAGATTCACAAAGGAGAAACATCAATTAAAAAAATTGACCGTGAAAATATGATTTAAATTTTGACTTGTTAGTGATATAGATGGATCGAAAAATGGCTGAAATGGAAAAGGATCCTCTCTTTTTAAAAAAAAATGGAAAAAGATCCTTGGTATTGTAGAAATAAAGAAAAACATGCATTCATATCAAGCCTCATCAATTCATTGGCCGTATGATATTAGGAAAAAATAAAAGAAAATTAGATTCAATTGATCTAGAAATCAAGATATAAGGTTGAGAAAACAAATCTAAGAAATTATTGATGAAAATGGCATAAACTGCTTGGAACCATGGACCATGAGAACATGAAATCCACACTAGAATTAAAGACATGGCAAGCAGTACCAAGATCTCACTCATATACCTTTATAGCTAACTGTTTTCAGCGTTGCTGAAACAACAGAAAGAGATGTAGAATCATCATCTACAATTAAAATATGGATTTTCGGAAGGGAGGAGCTTAGGGCATTGGAAGACTGAGTGGATGCCATTGTTTCTCAAGCTAGCTATGTTGTGAATGTATTAAGACCTGAGTGGGGGATTTTATAGTGTCGAGGAGCAAGAGCAGTTAGGAGTGAGTACAAAAGATGTTCTACACTTGTCTCTCTCGATTGTTTATATAAGGCATGTAGTGGGGCAATGCTGCTTATATAAAATCTAAATTTTTTTTATTTTTCTAAATTTTTCCCCTTCAAATCTCATTCATGTCACTGTATATTTTTAGAAGACAAAAGAGGAAGAAAAATAGATAACTTGTATAAAGACAATGTGGTGGATTAGACCACTGAATTGAACCTAATTAATATTGAAATCTAGTGTGAAATTAACATTCAATGTAATTTGCCAAAAATAATAGATTCTTATAAAAGAGTTCTTTCTCTAGAGGATTTCTCGGTCTTTCATTTAAAATTTTCTTTCTTTTCGTTTTATTCCCATGTAGGGATTATGAGAATATAAAATTAAATTGTTTTTTTTTATTAATGATTTATCTTGTGTTTGAATAACGAAGAAAAAAAATCTAGAATTAAGATGATAGGAAAATATGATTAGTTAATTATAGAATAGTTGCTAAGATTGAAAAATCAACGAATAACTTATAGTGTGAGTGTTTAAGTGTAGTAAATTCTATTTTGAATGCGTCTTAAAGCGTGTTTCACTTTAGAAAATATTAAATTGATTTTTTTTAATATATTTTTGATGATTTTTATGTGTTGATGTAAAAAATTTTAAAAACAAATCTAAAAAAATTATTTTAATATATTTTCAAGCAAAAATACTTTTAAAAAAATACTCTTTACTTTTCTCAACCATGTTTAAAAAAAGAAAAGATTGGAAACAAGTCCAATTACACTATATCAGTAACATCAGAATCTAAGCATCATTCATTGCGTGTTTCCTGTCTTTGTTTGTCCAGGGATGAATGCCTTCAGCTCCGTGAATGACTTCGGCGAATCAGATTCATTAAACATATTATAACGAACTTTCTTTATATATATAATGATCGATTGATTTATTAATAAAACAGTTATTCAGATAATGGCCAGGAAAAACACAATAAATTTAAAAAAAAACTAAAAAAAGAAAATATTGGAAACAAGTCCAATTACAGTATATCAGTAACATCAAAATCTAAGCATCATTCATTGCGTGTTTCCTGTCTTTGTTTGTCTAGAGATGAATGCTTCCAGCTCCGTGAATGACTTCAGCGAATCAGGTTCATTAAACATATTATAACGAACTTTATATATGTATATAATGATCGATTGATTTATTAATAAAACAGTTATTCAGATAATGACCGGGAAAAACATATTAAATTTATAAAAAACTAAAACAAGAAAAGATTGGAAACAAGTCTAATTACGGTATATCAGTAACATTAGAATCTAAGCATCATTCATTGTGTATTTCCTATCTTTGTTTATCCAGAGATGAATGTCTTCAGCTCCGTGAATGACATCAACGAATCAAATTCATTAAACATATTATAACGAACTTTTTTTATATGTATAATGATCAATTGATTTATTAATGAAACAGTCATTCAAATAATGACCGGGAAAAACACAATAAATTTAAAAAAAACTAAAAAAAGAAAAGATTGGAAACAAGTCTAAATACAATATATCAATAACATCAGAATCTAAGCATCATTCATTGCGTGTTTCATGTCTTTGTTTGTACAGAGATGAACGCCTTCAGCTCCGTGAATGACTTCGGCGAATCAGGTTCATTAAACATATTATAACGAACTTTCTTTTTATATATAATGACCGATTGATTTATTAATAAAACAGTCATTCAGATAATGGCCGGGAAAAACACAATAAATTTAAAGAAAACTAAAAAAAGAAAAGATTGGAAACAAGTCCAATTACAGTATATCAGTAACATTAGAATCTAAGCATCATTCATTACGTGTTTCTTGTCTTTGTTTGTCCAGAGATGAATGCTTTCAACTCCGTGAATGACGTCGGCAAATCAGATTCATTAAACATATTATAACAAACTTTCTTTTTATATATAATGATCAATTGATTTATTAATGAAACAGTCATTCAGATAATGGCCGGGAAAAACACAATAAATTTAAAGAAAACTAAAAAAAGAAAAGATTGGAAACAAGTCCAATTACAGTATATCAGTAACATTAGAATCTAAGCATCATTCATTACGTGTTTCTTGTCTTTGTTTGTCCAGAGATGAATGCTTTCAACTCCGTGAATGACGTCGGCAAATCAGATTCATTAAACATATTATAACAAACTTTCTTTTTATATATAATGATCAATTGATTTATTAATGAAACAGTCATTCAGATAATGGCCGGGAAAAACACAATAAATTTAAAAAAAAAACTAAAAAAAGAAAAGATTGGAAACAAGTCTAATTACAGTATATCAGTAACATCAAAATCTAAGCATCATTCATTGTGTGTTTCCTGACTTTGTTTGTCCAGAGATGAATGTCTTCATCTTCGTGAATGATATCAACGAATCAGATTCATTAAACATATTATAATGAACTTTTTTTTTATATATAATGATCAATTGATTTATTAATGAAACAGTAATTTAGATAATGACCTGGAAAAACACAATAAATTTAAAAAAACTAAAAAAAAAAGATTAGAAACAAATCTAAATACAGTATATCAGTAACATCAGAATTTAAACATCATTCATTACGTGTTTTTTATTTATGTTTGTTCAAATATAAATGTCTTCAGCTCCGTGAATGACGTGAGTTCTTGTGTATGAAAAATTTAGCTAGCTAACCTTTATATAAAAAGATACACAATGAAGAATCAAGTCAAAGACTGTATTCCAATCGACTATTTTGACGTTAAAAACAACTTAATTACGTGTGAGCCAAATTCCCTAAGCTACTCCAAAAGACAAGGCCTACCAAAATTTCTTTTGCATCTTTCCAGTTGCAAGCGCCCGTCATTCATATAGTAGATTATCTATTACAACGAACTTATAATCATGGAAAAAACATCACGAAATATTAAGATTAACAATTGACATTTTAGCATTTAAAACTAACGATATTAAGGGTTTAAATTCAATATTATTCTTAAAGCAACATGTAAGAATTCTTAAAAAAAAAATTAATAATAATAATAATAATAATAATAATATTATTATTATTATTATTATTATTATTGTTTAGAATTGTTATTATCCTTGTTTACTCTTAATATTTCTTATAAAGAATAGAAGGAAAAGAACAAATTAAATGCCCTCACTTTTGACCTTCCCAGTTATACACACAATACTAGTTGGCAAAAAATTTAAAAAAAAAAATTACCATTTTCTGAAGGAGTTTCTGTTTTAGTTAAATAATACATAGTTTGTATTTGATTAATGTTCCAAAACATGAGAGATTGAAGCGTGTTCGGTTGGTAAAACAAAAAAAATATATAAAATAAGTTTTTTTAAAATAATTTTAGAATTTATATTTGTTTTTTCTAGAAAGACATATCATATCTATTTTATTTATTTTTTCTCGAGATTCTAACCATGCAACAGTCTCAGGAGACAAGTGTGTGCAGAAACTGCATGCCATTTGGTGGGCTAATTTGAGGATTCTTTATAAAAAGATGGACCTAAATTGGCATGTTATCATTTAAGAGCTGCCCACTCCCTGGCAAAAAGACTTGCATTTCTGTTCTCATATATCTGGTTTCCCAGGTCTCCAAATCCACAGTAATCACCAGAGAAACCAGGCTCTCCCTCCTGCCAGTGGTTTTGCTTTTGCATGACAGATTGAAGGTGGCATCATCTCGTCCCCGCTGCCCATCGCTCGTTATCTTCTAGTCCTTTTATAGTCAATGGAGAATCTCTTACGCTGTAGATTTAAGAGAATTGGCTTTTAGCCCATAAAGAAAACGCGACGTTCCTTCGTTGCTAATCCAAGCATGCATGAGAAAGATGCAAAATGAATAGAGCCCAGAATCTGCCATTTGTTGTTTGGGATGGCTATTTTGAGTTAATTGCATTTATGTTTCCAAAAAGTACAAACACAGTTCATTGGCTAAGATTCTGTTTGTTTGCAGGAAAGTTGTTTCTTTTAAAAAATAAATTTCAAAGAAAGTGAATTCATAAAAAGTGAATTCTAGAAAAGTATTTTTCGATATTTAGTAGTGTTATGAAAAATGAACTGGAAAACACTTTCCAGTGTTTGGTTATGTTATGTAAAATGAATTGGAAAATAATTTATTAATGAATTAATTTTTTTTTCAAGTTTATCTAATATATATAAAATATTTAATATAAATATTTAATCACTTACAATAAAAGAATGAAATTTAAAAAGTATAATAATGAATTTTTTTTATTATAATATATATTCATACATAGCTTATTTTATAAATTCAGTTATGTGATTTACTTTTTCAGTTTTTTTTTTTCAAAATTTCTCATGATCAGGATGCTTTCATTCATTAACAAGTTGTTTAGTAACCGATTTTTTTATTATAATTGAATTCAATTATAATATTCAATTTGAATTTTATTAATAAATAAATTATATTTACATGCTTTTTTAAAATAAAATTTAATTAGTTTTGTTTTCTATATTATATTACAACATTGAAGTAATCTTAGACTTAATTCAGTACTCCATACCACAATAAGTTACAATAATCTTAGATTTTTAAAACAATTGTAAAGGAAGTTTCATTGGCTTTGTGTAAGGAACGACCATCATGTGTTGCGGGTTTGTTTCGTATAAAATATTTTATATTTATTTTTTATAAAAAAATTAATCAACATAAAATATTTTTATGAACAATAATTTAATTATAATATCATTTAATAATTTCAATTATTATCATCATCGCCACTGCCGTTTCATTACTCCACCACCAACTTTATTATTATTGTTGCCATCCCATCACCTCTATTCATTTCACTACTATCATTATCACTTTTCACTATCTTCATTTTCACTTCATTATCATTAGAACTACTTCATCATTATAACACATAGTAATCACTAGCTTAGATGCTCATGCTTTGCAGGTCCAAACTATTTTTTATGTGAAAAGTGATGCTTAAGTATTGAAATAGAATAAAAATATATAAAAAACCAATAACAACAAGTGCCTTCCATAATAAAAACAAGTGATAGTGAAGAATAAAATGATATAACGAAAGCTTATTTTTTATTAATAGGAGTTACCGCATGTGTTGTGTGTTCTTTTTTGGTTTTGCATTCCAAATAAAGGTTAGTCAAATTTTGAATTTTTTTTACTTAAAATTAATTTTTTGTATGTTTTTGAATTGTTTTGATGTGCTAATATCAAAAATAATTTTTTCTTTAAAAAAATTATTTTAAAATATTTTCGAATGAAAAGTATTTTGAAAAATAACCATTACTATATTTATAAACACCCTTTTAAACTACTCCTAAAAGGTCTGTACAGAGTGCAAAGATAAAATGTAGAGATTAAATACTTGATTAAATTTCTAAAATTTATGTGTTTATCAATAAAAATTATCCTTGAATCAGTTTTCATGTACCAAAATATAAAATTAATCACTCGTTTTTTTCATGAAAAGATATATCACTTTTTTAATCAGGAAAAAAACTAATGATTAATGGCATTCTTTTAAATGAATTTCGAACAATTTAGTCTAGCTCGAAGAATTACTTAAATACTCTAAAAGAAAAGAATTGAGGTTTCTTTACTATTTATATAAACGGTAAAAAACGTTAATATATAGTTTTATTCATGCCATACCAATTTTATGTCGTAGCTAAGTTGGTTGGCACATGCAGGACTGTGGAGGTCGCGGGTTCGAGCATTGTTTTATACATAAATTTTCTAAATTGTGACAGATCCACATGTGGTTTTGTTTTTTTTTTTCAGAAAAAATAGAGGGTAGATTTCTAAATTGTGTGTAGCAAAGTGTGGTTGTGGTTGTTTTTTAAAGTATATTTTGTGCTGAAATGCATTAAAATGATGTTTTTTTTATTTTTAAAAAATTATTTTTGAGATCAGTACATCAAAACGATTCAAAACACACAAAAAATAATTTTTAGCAAAAAAAATTAATTTTTTTTAGAATACAGTTTACACCACATTCCCAAACGGTGTTGCGAACAATATGCCCTCTCTCTTCCTTTTTTTTCCCCAAAAAAGCCCTCTTAGAAAAAAAAACTTAAATAGAGCAAGTAAAGGTGCATGTGTTCCTACTCCTTGGCCAGATGCTAAGCCTGGCTTTTTTTATTTTTTTTTCTTTTTATTTTTTTGGTTTTTTCAGATTTTTCAGATTAGCTTTCTTTAATTTTGATATAATTTTTAAATACTATTATAAGTTTTATTTGAATTTTAATAATATTTTTTTAATTATTATGTATATGATATGAAACTAATAATAAATTGTCCATGAAAACTAGATTCAAATTGTTTTTTTATTTTTATAATTTTTAAATAGATTTCAAGTTGATTTTATTATATTTATGATTTTTTTAGCTTTCAATCACATATAAAATATGGACATATTATTTTGACTATTTTGTTAATTTGTTGTAACAATCAAAAAATGTTTTTTTTATTGGAAACAATTATTCCAATTAAAAATCTTATATTTATTAAGATAAACGAGAGATTTATTAATAAGAAAATTTATATTGGTAAAAAATAATCAAAACATATATCTTTTTGGGTTTAATAACAATGCTAAAAAAATCTATAGTGAACCTTTTAGTTGTTCATATAATTGCCACAGCAGAATGCCAATGGCAGTGTCTCTAACCAAGCTCTTAACAAGACCAGCAACAAAGCCATTAGACCCATCATCGCCTGATGACCTCCTTCCTGCGAGGTCTCGAAACCGCAGGTTTCCCTGATCTGATATCAATGCATATATTACACCATTCATATGACCTTTTCCTATCACCCCCACCACTCTTTTGCCGTTGTTCACAGCTTTGCTTCGTTTTAGAGACCATGCAAGATACTAAACAAACACCAAAATGTCACTTGGTGAGAAGGCTAATCATATGGCCACAATGGAAATCAAGAATGGAACGTTTCTCCTACGTTATGCATGAAATTGAAGCCTAAGATCAGGAACTTTTGAGTTGTTTTTCAGCTTGAAAATGCTTACAGTGTCTCGTTCGTGTATGAGAGGCTGCAGGAGTGATGGATATGAAAAGCTGAGCTGCTCGTAGAGCTGAAAGGTTCTATCATCTGTGCTTGATGCCTGCAATGGAGGATAGAAACAGGAAAGTGATGCTATATCTAAGCATTTGGGTGAAATTAGTCACATTTTCAGAATGCGGCAAGGCTTGGATTTCACTGACAGGGTCCACTTAAAACATTGGGAGAGGAAAGAAATGTTAGCTGCTCTAAGAAAGGAGACAAAATCATGAAGGGAATAGAAATTGTAGTGTTGCATATATGGCAGGAATTCCTGACAGCACGGTTCCAGCCTTCTGGTTATTGAGCAACAGGAACAGGCTAAAACTAGAGGCAGAACAGAACCGAATTCATGAAAAAATTGTGGTAGATCATTTAGATTTCTATTGCTCATGTATCATCAATAACAAAATCTGAACAGGAATTTCAGCAGATATAGGGAAACATAGAAATAACATTATTACAAATGATATTAGTAGAAGTAAAAAACCTTGAAATTGTTCTTAGATATATCAGATGATGAGGTAATTCCGCGAACAACTGCAATCACTAAACTCAGCTTCTCCCTCCATTTCAGAGAATTCCAAGCCCTTTCAAGCTGCGACAACCAAAAAAACATAAAGAAATGAACAATTTATATGTTTATTTAAAACATTACAGCAGATACAAGTTGATATCCCACTAAACAAAGGCCACAAGAATCAAGCTCACGAATCGAAATGTGCATACAGTTATTTCAATTGGCCTGTCCCCCAAGACTATTTGAGCACCGATTTCTTCAGCCACTTTTCGAGCAGCTCGGAACTGCAATTTGTAAGAAACTTCATAACTTGAGATTCAACAGTTTTCCAGTTCTGCAAGTTTGCACATAATAATTAATCATGCTCAACTACCTCATCTCCGAAAGGCCGGTTGACATCAGAAGAAATCTTTGATGAGAAAAGGGCCAAAAGTAGACGCAATGCTAAAGCTGTTTGACCTCCTGCAGTGGGCATAAACATCAAGTAATTTATCTTCACAGGCAAACAATATAAACCAAACTAGTTCTAATTAATTCTTACCCAAGTTTATGCTACGGCCGACAGCTCCAAAAAAGCCAGTGCCACTCAAAGAGAACATGCTTGATCTTAACTGTTGGCCAACCTCACCTTCATCGGAAATGTACATAATTCCAGCTCTGCAAATAAACTCTGCAATAAGTGAAATTACAATATTGTTTGATGATAAATAACTCCATAAAGATATCCACAGCTTGGAAACATTGCTATCAAAATATTTCCATAAAAAAACATAAATTTAACTCCAAGAAAAATAAAAAAACTTGCCTGCTTCTACATAGCTCAACTACAACATTATCAGGCTTAACAGCCCTGACCACTCTCTCCACTTCAGCAGCAGATTGACTAGAAATATGAGTAGTCCCAACCAACCATATTGCTTCTGGCTCAACAAACTCAGTCCTCCAGGAAGGTACAGGACCAAAAATTTTCTTCTCAATCAACAGCAAGGTGCCATCATTAGCCAAGTCAAGCAATTCAGGGTAGGTTCTTGAAATTGTGGCTCTAGATTCCTGCAAAATCTCCGACCTGAAATCAAAGTCTGGTGGTGGAGGTTTGATTGAAACCTTTAAGGGTTTGGTAGGTTTTGTTGTGAGGATATGTGGGTTATTAGAGAAGATAGGGAATGGGATTTTTAGCAGAGTTTCCATGGATTCAGTAAGTGGCAAAAGCTATGTAGTTCAGTGCTTCAGTTCATGTGCTCATGGTTTAGATAAGGTAACTTACTTTAACGGTCACTAAAGGTAGGAGTCTTTCTGGGCAAACCTCATTAAAGGCCTCAAATTTGAAGGGCAGTCTCGTTTACTTCCTAATCTATTTTTCATCTCAATTAAGTTCTCAACGTATCAATGAATTTTCAATCAATTCCTTTCTTCATTTTAATTTTATTAACAAAATTAATATGTAGTTACGTGAAATTCATATGATTTTTTTCCATAAAAAACCAGCAAATTATCTAAGATCCATGTTTTAAATAACATAAAATTCACTTGATAGACCAAACTATATAAAGAAATACATAGCCCTTATGTATTTTTATATAGTTTGTTCTATCACATTTAAATTCATAAGTTCTTAATGAAATAAAGAAAAATCACATGATTTTTACACGACTACTTAACTATCATGTTAACTTAAACTAACAGAAAGTTTTGATTGAAAATCTATTAATATGTGAGAGATATATTCAAGACCAAAAATAGATTTAAAATCTAACTGAGATTACTCATTAATGAGATATTTTTTAAGGTTTTTCATTTTTTTTAAAATAAAAAATAGCCTATATTACATATAGTAACTATCATAGTTATAAAAACCAATCAGAAAAAAACCTAAATTAGAAGTCAATAGTGTCAACTTGGAATGATTTTTTTTTAAGGATTAAAATGATATTATTTTAAGAAAAAAAATCAATGAGTTAGTGACCTAGTTTTGAATGAATTTTACTTTGGTCAATCAAAATCAAATTATGAAGGAATTTGAGTTTTTTTATCGGATTAAACCTAATTTTTTCTAACGTAAACTAATTCAGGTCCTAAATTAGTCGAATCTCGATCAATATTTGCTGAGCTAGTCCGAGTTTTATAATTAAAATATCTATATTTCATTTACAAGGATTACAATTTGATCCTATAGACAAATATTCATTCCAATCTTTCATGAAACAAGAAGGGGGGGGGGGGGGTTGATAACTTAGCCTGATAGGAATAGGAATAGAATAAGGATAGATTTTCAGATATTGAATGGTATTTACTCGCCTTTCAACCTGCTTCCAACCTCACTAGCTAAAGATTTTTTTTTTATCTATTTTATATATACATCATCAAATTATTATATTTCATTACAAATATAAATTTATATTATACATGGATATTAATTAAAAAAAAAAAAAGTAGTTCAAATCCTAAACCTAGAAAGGACCCAAAACCAATGTAGTAGGCTTATGGCCCAACTCAAAAAACTTTGCAAACTTTGAGGCCCAAATAGTTGACCAATATGGTTACGAGACTAGAGAAGGGAGGACGTCTCTCTCTTCTTTCAACTCTATAAAATTTTGTTGTATGATAAGAGACTTGTTTATATCTCGAGATAAAAAAAATTAAAAATAGTAGAGACATGTATTTTTTATTTTAAGATGATAAAAAATCATTTTAAAATTATTTTAATGATAAATTTAATTTAAATTTTTATCCCCATACCTCCAATCAAATATATTTTCTTACTTTTTGTATTTATTTCACTTATCTTAAAACATTAACCAAACTTAATCTAACTGCTTTGGTTTTTCAGACTAAATGTATTTTAAAAATCATTTTCAGACACATAGCTATAGCTATTGTATTAATATGAATCCTAAATATTTTCCAAGTATGAGTTTGCTAAGACATTAAAAGGAAAATTCTGAGTGAAGATCTAAACTAGAGGTTCCTATAAAGAAAGTGTTGAGATTTAAAGTATAATATCAAGCAGATTTGAGACAAAACCATGGATTTAGATTTAAAGTATAATCTGTTGAGATTCTTTGGTGCTCAAACTCAAATTTGTTTCTTAAATCATCCAATTTTAATTAAGATGCATGCATTTGTCAACTTAATACTACAAGTTTGATTTTTATTTTTTATTTCTTGGGGGCCCAATCAATTGAATCTGATTAAGAATTCTAATTTGACCAAATAATACATCCTTTTAAATGGGCTTAATGTGAATGCTGCCGTAGCCATTGACTCTTTTCCCGTGTTCCATTCAAAGCCGTCTTCAAAAACTTTGCGAATGAGGAAAAAATCTAGCAGACCGGCGCAGCAAAAAGAACATTGCATTATCAAACCATGTAAGAGAAATAACTTTTGATGATAAAGTTTTGTGGAAAAAAGCTATAAAATTTGACTTGATCTCAAGAATTCTCCATTGATCAAGGATGAACAAGCTTAAGAAAGTCATAGTCGGCAAGATCACACCCTTTTTGGGTTAGTCATCTACTCTTAGTTCCATCTCATGAATTTTACCCCTCTACTCTCTACTGTGTGCTGATGTGAGCCTCATGCTAAGTGCTCTCAGAAAACTATATATGTGCTAGATCTTACCTTATATTCATTCAAATCAAGATTTCCAATGTTCTTTTGTCTTAATTTCCAAAAATCATAATTTTTTTTAATTTCCATTAGTAATGATTTTTTTTTTTTTTACGGAATTTGAGACAGACAGGTATCAAATGTTTAGAGAAATAAGGAGTCGAGTGATGATACCAGAGCAAAAAATAGTACAAGGATCAAACAAAGGCAAGAAAGAAATTAGCAGGGTAAAAAAAAGGACTAGTCTCCTCTCTCTCTCTCTCTCTCTCTGAAAATGATAAAAACTTATTGTGATGTCGATTACAAGCATAAAATCTTTCGACCCCATCCCTGTGAGGGTGCTGCTGCTGCTGCGTGTGGACCAGACCACGTTAATGGAAAATAGATTTCAGAACTTCCTTATATTTACTGTCCTAACTTTTTGAAACAATCTAATGTAATTCCCTGTCCCAAGTTTTCTATACATCAAGGTGTATTTGGCTTTCTTGTAGTTTCTGTGATTGCGGAAAAGATTGCGGTCTGTCTTCATTAAACATACACTTTTAAATCTAAATCTATGATTATGCAAAACATAGTGTTACACTGTACCATAGCACAAGAATTAACAGAACGGAAACCTCTTCAAGCCAGCTTATGTGTGTGCGTGGTTGGAGCCAACTTGTTCATATATATTAGCCAGGTGGATTGAGTAAGGGTGAGTAAAGGCCTTAAGGTGAATTCTCTGGTAGAATAGCTGGGAATGAAAAAGCTTTTTCTGATAGTTGATGGGTCACCAAATTAACTAGCATGATGAAGAGATTGTCCCAGAAAAGCTAATTTGCTAAAACGCACTACCATCACCGCCACCACAGATTTTGTAAATAAAGAAATGGGGGCAAAATTTGGCCAACCACTTTACTGTATTTACACTAGGCAATAGAATAATACTGTTCTAATCATCAACCCATTACTGCTTATTAAAAATCGCCAAATGGGATGGAGCAACTTTTTTTGCTTGATTATCTCCGTTTAGTCCTCTAGAGGGCTACATGTACATTTTGTTATTTTCTAACAGAAAAAAATTTGTTTTTTTCTTCCAGGGGACTGCAGATTGAATCTTTTACTTTGATACTCGTTGATTCTTGCTCTCCAATAGGACTATTTCAGAGTTGGGGACCGATTGATTCTTGGAATATTAAGAAAGTGGTCACAAACCCAACAAGATGATGATATACCACAAGCAATTCGCATCACATGGAAGACAGATGATCTTTAAAGCATCTTGGCTACTACAATGCTTTTAAATGATTTGTCACATGATCTGTACAACCTAGCAAGAAAATAAATGAAAACATAGGGCTAGGGCTTCGGCAGCAGGGCAGTGGCAGAAGGTAGTGGTAAGCATGGCCTATATTTATGATCAGACGCCCTTGACCATGGAAAACCCAGCAAGAGTTCTTCTTCGAGGTTCTTAGAATGTGTCAAGGTTGATGATGAAGACCAGGTACGTTACAGCTAAGTTTTATGTGCAAAATACGTGTGCACATGTAACCTCTCAAACCTCTACAATCAATCACATCAAACCATAACACTAATTACCAAGATTATTTATACAAAAAGTTTATAGTCGTAGAAGGCCCCGCGAATTCCCCACGCTTTAGCCCATTGATTCACCTATCCTTATAAAGTAAGGTCTCATCAAACTTATAAACAAAAATCTCTTGTGTATTCTCTTATGTGTCAAAAACCCATATGCTATTTTTCTATATAGGGACATCCCTTTCATTATAAATGGCAAATACTAATTCAAATGTGCCTCAAGCTGACCAGTCACCACCACCTCAACCTTCAAACCCATCCATACAAGTCCCTGACCCTCCATCCTCTATTCTGCTCCCAATCCTCCAAGATGATCAATATGCACCTCATTCCACCTCCTCGAACAAGTCTCCAAGATTAATTCCTTCTCCAGCTGGATCTCTGGGTCAACCATTAACGGTGAGACAGGATGAATATTCACCAAGGTTCGGGTTTCCAGGCCAACCTGTGAGTGGAAGGCAGGATGACCAATCACCAAGGTCCAACCGATCCTCAGGTGGGTCATCGACTCAGCCCACAAGCGGAAGACACCCGAGTTATAAGGGAATTAGGTTACGGAGCGGGAAATGGGTATCTGAGATCCGGGAACCACGTAAAACTACGCGTGTATGGCTTGGTACGTATCCAACTCCTGAAATGGCAGCCGCCGCTTATGATGCGGCGGCTCTAGCCCTTAAAGGCCCTGATGCACCACTAAATTTCCCGGAATCGATTCTTTCCTACCCAATACCAGCCTCAGCATCCTCTAGTGATATAAGGGCTGCAGCTGCTAGTGCAGCATCAACCAGGTCGCCGAGACCTGAAGCTGGGCCAAATCCTGAAAGGGACCGGCTTGAAACAGAAGGCACATCATCCAGTACTACCACTGCTGACATTCAATCAGGACAGGAATTCATCGACGAGGAAGAACTTTTGAACCTGCCCAGTTTGCTAGTTGACATGGCAGGAGGAATGCTTGTAAGTCCACCAAGAATAAACACGCCATCTTCTGATGATTCACCAGGGAATTCCGATGCAGAAAACCTATGGTCCTACCACTAAAACCCAGTCAGCCAGCTACATATCCAGCCTCGTTTCTCCATGGAAATTTTTCATGGTACTAGCTGCCTGCTTCTCGGTTTTGGTAAAAAAGAAGAGGTTGAGGTCACTCGGTGGACCAATGGATGGCTCTTATTCAAGATTTTAGCGTTGAAGTGGTTTATAGGTAAAGGTTAAAGAAGTAGGTGGATTAACTTTGCAGCTACAGTGGTTAGCTTTAAAGTTGTCAGCCAGAGCCAGAGCCAGAGCACGTCTCTCTCTTTCCATATAAATGTTTTGTCTTGATAAGACTTCTGAGAGAGATCTTTTCCCTTGTAGTTTGATAACTGTCCCTCTCATGTATTTGATATTTTATGGAACGAACAGCCTCTCCTTCCAAGTTTTTACTCCCATTTTTCTTTCTTCATTTTCTCTCCCCTTTCGAACAATGCAAAGTTCCATTCACCTTGAATTTCCATTTCGCTTCATTTTCTTCCCTTCCAATTACATTGTAAGAAGTTTTAGTTTCAAGTCTCTCACTTTGATTCTTAGGGTACTGTCTGACAATGCAAAAAGAATTTTAATAAAAATAAATTTAAACTAAAAAACATTAATTTGATTATTTTTTATTTATTTTAGCATTTTCGATTATAAAATATACTGAATAAAAAAAACTTCAATTTGATATTTTTTTAATCCATAATATATCATGAAAAACACTTCTAATCATATTTTAAAAACATTAACAAGCAGGATCTTAATAAATTAAGCAATCCTTAATGATAATGTAACTCATGGAAGAGATGACTAGTATATATATAAAGATGGAGACTCTCAGCCAGCATCTTTTGAGCTTTAAAAATTCATGTCTAGAGGACCCCTGTAAATTAAACATGTATGGTTTCAGTGAAAAGATATTTAATTATGTTGATCAATGATTAAAGCATCCTGGCTTCACCAGTCAAGGTCTTTGACATGAACGTTAGCAAATCATGACCAAAGTTTGAATTTGTGCGACGCCCATGTGGATCATTGTTTTGAAATTCTTGCAATAAATTCGACTTGGGATGATATTCATTATGAAAACAAATATTTTTTGCAATATTGTACCAAACTTGTGAGATCTAGAATTTAAATCACAAATAACTTCCTCTAAAAAATTTAAAATTCTAACAGAGTTTCATAAAATTTTTAGAAAAATAACACATATTATAAAAGTATTATAGAAATAATATAATTTGAAGATAATTGTTGCTGAGAATAGCAGTTGAGCACAACTATTATTGGGAATAACAGTTGTTCAAAAAATCATCTCTTTCAATTCAATTAACATGCATAAAAAGTCAATCAAAAATTTTATAAAGATTCAATGAATAAAAAAATCATCGAGAATACACCGAAGCTCCGTTTTCGACTCTTTCAATATTGTTAGAAAGATCTTGACGAGACAATTCTAACCACACCTTGAAAGACCATCAAATATGATTGTAATTTATTAGGGGTTTTGTTCGGGGTTAATTTTATAATATATTTTAATTTATATACCATATCATATTAGAGATGTCAAGAAACATTTTGATATTAAATCAAATATAGATATAGTAAAAAAGAAATGTCTTAGTACTTTTTTTTTTTTGCCCAAGAAAACTTATGACTATCTAAGGCTATGTTTGTTTTTCGGAGTTCACTTTTCAGGAAACTACTTTCCAAACTTTCCTGTTTTTGTTTGCCATTAAGAAAGTTGGCCAACAAAAAACACTTTCCAGTCAAAGAAAAATTTGGCTGGGTTTCTAGGAAAGTGTTTTCCTAAAAAATTTGGGTGGAAAATACTTTCCGGAAGTTGTGAAAAATTTAGAAATGTCATATTATTTGTTGTTTATATCATTTGTTTCTCAAACTTTTGATTGCTATATATATTTTGTTTTGAATATTTATTTTTCAATTTCATCTCTTAAAATTTTATTTTTATATTAACTTTGGTCCTCATTTTTATAATTGTTATTTGCTTTTCCCTTATTATTTTTTGATTGAAATTTTTTATGTATCAAATTTGGTCCTCATTTTTTTTATTGTTACTTATTTTATTTGAAATAATTTATGAAATGTTAATTATTATTATTTTAATTTCTTCATCTTTTTATTTTTTTTTATTTTTTAGATTTGATCTCTATTATTTTGATTATTATTTATTTTATTTGAGATAATTTATGAAATTATATTTTTTTTCAATTTCATTCTCATTCAACTTTTTAATTTATAAGATTTGTTCCTCATTATTTTAATAAACTTGAGAAAAATAAAACATTAATAAGTTATTTTCCAGCTCATTTTCCATGACATAACTAAACACTGGAAAGTGTTTTTCAATTTATTTTTCATTACATTGCCAAATATCAGAAAATAATTCACTTTCCCGGAATTCACTTTCCAAAAAAAACTACTTTCTAACAAACAAACATGACCTAAAACAAAATTAAATGAGCTTCCTCGAGGAGGCCTTGGGAAACCCGAATGATGCACTTTCTTAATAAAAGCAACCGTAGTGCGACTTGGTTAGCGAATTGTGATTATACAATAGAAATGCATCCGCTTGATCATCCATCATGTGAAATTTTGTGTCTTTCTCTTTAGCTAATATTGTTGGAATGATTTTTGAGATCTGTAATCTTTTAGTTTATGTTTGAACCTGTTCATTAAAATAATAAATAAAGTGAAATTGTTCACTTGGCCTTATGCACCTAGTTTTTTTTATTATTATTGTCCATTTGGTCTATTAATGGCTAAACTACATGTTCTATGTCATTTGAGTCCCTCTGGCCATCTATAATATTTGTGTGCATGTGTAGAGAGAGCAACATATGGCAACCTTATGATATGCAAATAGGAAGTGCAAGCCCAAAAGTTTGGTGAGGAAAAAATGTCCAAAATCAGACACTTGGGAACCCGTGCATGTAAGATGCCCTTTCAACCCTGTTTCAACTTGTAACTCAGCTTTGGCTGCTCACTTAAACAAAAAAATAAAAAAAATAAAAAAAATAAAAAAATCATGCGACTAAGCAAGTGGACACCACATTTATTATTATATATTTGATTTAGCTATGTAAATGTGTATCATATATAGACTTTATAAAGTATGACATTTTAAAGGAATAATAAAGTAAGTGTGTGTTTGTCATTAATTGTGATAGTTTTTTGCGGTTTTGAAAAAACAAATTTTAAAAAAATATAAATCATAGTTTTTCTCAAACACAAGTTTTTACCAAATTTAAGATAAAAAGCACATTGAAGCAAAGAAAACCAAATAAATTTTAAAATTAAGATTAAGCTAAAAGCATTTACAACCACACTACACCATAATGTCAAATTAAACCTAAATAAAAAAAATTTATTATGCAATTTTTTTTAACCATAAAAGTTTAAATCTCATGTAAAATAGAAGCGGAATTCTCATGAATCTCTTAATCTTAATTTTCAAAAAAACTATCTTATCCTAAACATTTAAGATACTAGATGAGACCTCAAAGATATTTTATATTTTCCTTTAACACGTTCTCTTAAATAAAAATATTTTAGACTTGAAACTTAATATATAAGGCCTCAATAGTAGTTTTTTATTTCTCTCCAATACACAATTTTAAATAAAAAAATTTTACGCTTGAAACTTATAGATATTCACCATTATCTTGTGATTAACTAGTTAGAATATGATGAGTAAGATTTAAACTTGTGACTATATATTTGTTCATCAAGATTTGGTATGATCTCAAAAAGTTATCACAATTTAATTTCTAGGAAAAACCTTAATTTTATATTATTTTTTAATAATAACAAAATAATATGATTGTACTGAAAGGATGAACCCTAGCGATAAAAAAATTTTGGTACAGAAAATATATCGTTGTGATTAAAACAAGAGAAAATATTAAAAAAAAATGATTAGATTCTATATGTGCTCTCACTTCAAGAAGAAATTAAGAGCCATATATATATATATATATATATATATATGTGACTTAGCAAAATTCTCTACGTCGATATATTTACTTAATTATTAAGGACTTTAATTTCCACGGTCAATTTTGATGTCATTACTTCATAAAGCAATTGTAGATCAATCTTATGACTTCTATCAAAATCGATCGAACTGGTTCCAACTACTTAAAGTACTGCTTCCACCATGCGAAGAAAATACATCCTGTAAATTTGAAAATAAAGTAAGTTGCCCTAAGTCGGCCATGAAAGTAGTATCCATGAAGGTCTGGAAGATATGAACAGATTAGTGCATGCATGAACAAATTATATATTTAGTGGGATTAGTCTTCTAAAGATTAAAGTTAGATGATTAAAACAGTAAAGTTTTTTTGAATTATTAACAACCCTTTTATCATCTAATTAATTAGATTCGAGAAGAATTAATTGTTTGCTAGGAACGACCGACGCATGGAAAATTGAAGCAACCTAGGAGAATATGACATCTAAACTAACCGTGTCCATACCGTGCGTGATCTGTCATTATTTCATGTTTGAATCATACAGCAATTCCTTACCTAGTAATCGAAGAATCGTACGTGTCCTCTGACAATGTAGTAAGGTTTCAATCTTGAAACTGACATCCATGGTTGAATGATTCTAGTCCTGCTTTTCTTCTTCTTTTTTCTTCCGTCTAGATGTAAATATTTAGATGTTCAATAGTCGGCATAATTAAGATCTGTTGAAGCTAGCTAGGCAATCCACAAAAAAGGCTGCATGAAACTATATATATATATATATAGAGAGAGAGAGAGAGAGAGAGAGAGAGAGAGAGAGGTCCCACGGCCACGGCCAAGATTTGAAGAGATTAAGGTAGACAAGCTAATTTATACGGGTCCTTTTAGATTTGCATGTCATTTTTTTCCTCTTGCGCTACAGTTGAAAAGAAATGCGAGCATTCATCACCAATGGGAGGGGTTGTATTTTCATTAACTACTAGGTAAAATAAACAGGGCATGTTGCTTTAAGCCATGATCTCCCCAATCCACACACACAATCATTAGATTGTAATATTTTCTTAGAAAAAATTATTTGTCTTTTACAGTTTGACGGAGCCTCGTGAAAATGCATAGAGAACAAGGAGATCTTCTTTAATCCATCTCTCCAATCCACACACAATATCATTAGATTAGGTTGCTTCAATTTTTTGTTTAACTAGGAAGTTAAATTTTATAATTTATTTTGATTTGTTTTTTATATGATTATCTTAGTTTCATGATAAAAGTTCTAGATTTGACGAGTTAAATAAGATTTTTTATTATTATTATTTTTATGAGGTTATCTCGGTCTTATTACTTGGGTCATGGCTTTGACAGATTAACTCGAGTTTTTTTATATTTTTTAATTAATTTTTTTAATATCACCCTTATTGATTGAAAATAAGACTTCAAAATTTATTTCGATTTGCTTTCTATAGGGTTATCTTGATCTTATGACCCAGATCACAGATTTAAAAGGTTAACTCGGGTCGCTTTTTATATTATTTTTTAATTATTTTTTTCAATTTCATCCTTCAGCATTGGAAATTAAATTTCATAATTTATTTTTTATTTTCTTTATAAAAAGTTATCATAGTCTCATAATCCGAGTATTGAATTTGACATGTTAACTCGAGTTGACTTAAGTGACTTAAATATATTGTTATATTAATATATAAAAAATAGTTAAACTATGTTTACATGGGTTTTCCAAGTTGTTTTTGAACATGTAAAATTAATTAGGTTACACCGGGTTGACTCTTACATGGCTTAAATTATTTTTCACCAAAAAATATTAGTAACTTCTGAATATTTTTTTATGTACGAAAAAAAATAACCCGGCAGAAACTATAGCTTTAAATTATTTTCACTAAAAAAATATTAGAAACGTCTAAATATTATACGATTAATTAATTAACTTGGCTCACAATAAACAGGTTTGCTTTGGCAAAAGGTAATCTCCTTTTGCTGTTTTTTTCTATTAAATAGGTAAAATCTTTATATAGAGAGATTAATGTGAGATTTTGATTAATATTAAAAATTACTTTTAATCATGTAAAAGTTAACCAAGATAATTAAGTAAATTAACTTGCATTTCTCATGTACTACACCATTCACTAACTTGAATTATATTTTAATTATCTAAAAATATTTTAGTTTAATATTGTAATAATACTAACAAATATCAAAACGAAAATTTTAAATATGGTTTTAAGGGAAATATTTTGAGCCAGGACAACCACAGCCATCCGATCTACCCTAAAGTTTTAGTTACCAATAAAACCATTCCTATCATGTTAATTATGAATACAATGAATCCCATTACATTAGTTGAACGTCATATTTAATTTTAAATTAAAGATTTAGATTTCAATTAAAAGATGATATGTAATATCCCACCATTCCTTACATAATAAATCAAATACCTTGATTGAATTACAATTTTTCTAAAATAAAAAACCTTCATTTTTAATTCCTTAATTTCACATAATTTATGATTTACACTCAATAAAATCAATATCTTTCCAAAAACAATTATATATCCATCAAGGCAAGCGGCCTTGAAATGTTTTCTTCTTCTCCTTCTTCATGTAACTTGAAGCAATAATTGTTCAAAGCTGCGATGCTGTAAAGTAAAATGATTGCGATTCCATTCTAAAAGAGGAAGATCATGAAGATCATGACAGGAAAAGGGTTGGTCCCCGAAGAAACAGACTATCAGTAGAAAGTTATCCTATGAACACCACCAACCCCAAAAATCAATATCCTAAGAAGATTCTGTGGGTATAAGTTATCAGGGATTAAATTAGTCTTGCGGCAATTCATAGGTTCAGTTCACCTGGTTTTACACTGTTCAGAATGCGGCTAGAAGAAGGGGGGCAAATGGAAAGTATTTTATATTTTACATTTTTTTTTAGGTTTTTTTAAATGTTTTTGATGTGTTAATATTAAGAACTTTAAAAGATATGATAAGAGAAATTATTTTAATATGTTTTAATTAAGAAATATTATTAAAAAAAACAGAATACTTCTATTCTTGTTTTCTCATTGTTGAAATTGTAAAATTCACTTGCTTTATAGTGCTCTCTCTCTCTCTATCTCTCTCTCATTAAAAAGAAAATCATTTAGTCATGGCCGACGTCAAGAAGAAATTGAAACGTGGTTCTACCTCTCTCTCTCTCTCTCTCTCTCTCTCTCTTCAATAGACAGCCGAGGTTACTATAGTTTTTAGATCCAGTCCGGTTTAAGATTCGTGTTCTAAATTCTGATCGGTTCACGGGTTTTGACCGGGTCAATTCTTAAAAAAAAAAAACAACGTCGTTTTAGTAAAAAAAAAAAAAACAAAAATCAAAGGGTTGCAACCTGGTTTTTGACAAGGTCTTGCCGGGTCAGCCAGGTCACACCAGGTTTTTCCTTCCCCTGTTTTTTCTTCAACCCGGCCCGGTTCCATCTCCGGGTCGGCCGGGTCCCAGGCCGAGCCGATTTTCAAAACTATGGAGGTTACTATCATAGTTCTCGTACATCTAGTTTTAAAATCTGGTCCGACCGGGTGGGTTAATTCGGGGTTCCATTGATCCGCAGCTGAAACTGAGTCGTGTTTTTTAAAAAATAATAGTTAAAAATTCAGTTGACCCGGCAAGATCCGGTTACAACCCATTGACTATTTTTTTAATTTTTACAAAAATAACGTCGTTTTGATTTATAAAAAAAATTGGGGTTGACCCAGTCAAAAACCATGACTCTAGCCTTGGGTCAGGCCGAGTTTAAAAACATTGCTCGTACATAACAGATGCTGAGAACACGATTTGAATAGTGTTTTATAAAATTTATTTTTTTATTTAAAATTTATTTTTATATTTTTAAATTATTTTAACATATGCTAATGTTAAAAATAATTTTTTTTAAAAAAAAAATTATTGTAAAGTATTTCCTAACAAAAACCACATTGAAAAACAATAACCATTACATTTTCATACGCTCTCTATTTTATGTCTGACTTGGTTTGGGATCTGAATCATTGCTTGTCAGGTTAATCTTTAGATCACTAGATCAATATTTTCAATTAAAAAAATTAAAAAACTAAAATAGCATCATTATAAATAAAAATAAAAATAATTAGAGTTAACAAGATTAAATATTCTCAAATTTAACAAGGTCAAATTACTTAATCGACCCATCAAATCACATGGGTTTGATCATATTAATATTTAAAATGATTTGAAAGCAAAGCCAACTCAAGCTCAAGTTAGGCTCTAGATTAGCAAGTTTTTGAATCAAATTGAGGGTGTTTGGATGAGAGGTATGGTTGGTTTTTTTATATGGAATCTACATGAAAAGGTATGTATTTTTTGCTTTTATGAAGTGTGATTTATACTTTAAAATAATTATACCATTAAAAAAAGCTACTATATCTTCCAACCAAACACACATTTAATCACACCGACTGAGTTTTATAGCTATAATAACTACATGGTTTATTATACAGGTACCATTTCCAGACTAGTGAGATTTTTTTTTTTTGAGATTTTTAAATACACACTAAGGAAGCGTTTGCCATTTGGGAACGCGGTTCAACCCGCGTTTCCAAAAAATTTAATTTTTTATTTTTGCTAAAATTTAATATGGTTTGTACGTTTTGGATCGTTTTGATGTGCTGATGTTAAAAATAATTTTTAAAAAATGAAAAAACATCATTGACATGCATTTTGGCACGAAAAGTTATTTAAAAAGTACCCGCAACCACACTACCAAACACGCTCTAAATGCAATTTCGGACCACGTATACGAACGAAACTTATTGGCTCAACAATTATTTTTCAGAAATGAAATGACCACTTCTGCAAAAGAGTCCTAACCATGGCAGATTCTGGACCACCCTTCTGACCCCATGGTCCTCAATCTATACAATGGGTAAAAAAAAATTCGCTCTTTTTAAGCCCACTTGTGTTGTTCTTGGATCTCAATGATAAAATAATAACATTTCTATATTTAATAAATTCTAAAATATTTTGGTTGGAATATAGGTGGGTGTGACGAGAATCCTAACAAATAGTGAGACTAAATAAAAACCATGAATATATTTCAACCATCAGATTTATTATTAGATTTATTTTTTATTTATCACTTATCTTCTCCAAATATGTATGTGTGCAGAAAAAAAAAAAAAAAAGGCTTATTGAGTAGCTAGAACGTACAAAAATATGAGCCCCAGTCCTTCTCCATGCCTGACGTCCAAAGTTGCATAAAAACTACAAGGGACCCAACCAATGAGTCACAATCGGGTCCAATTTTCAAGGTCCAAAATGAACTGGCCCCATAATCTTCCAGGTGGTCATCATTGTGGCCCACTTTGACGCCTTCTCCCAGGAACTTGATGTTTGAATCCTAAGAAAATGTGGGGAAGAAGATGAAGATAGCAAAAGAAGAAAAGCCCACTGCACTGAAAATCCATACATAGACAGTGATGAACAGATGAGATAGATACACATTTCTCTCTCTTTTTTCATTGCGACAAACCTCACATTTCTTTCTCTCCCTCCATTGTTGGTTCTCTCTCCAGCCATCCACTCATAGCAACTACTGATCCCTCGCCATCGATGCCGCCGCCGCCGCCACCACCACCTATAAGAGCTCTATCTCACCTTCCCCTCAATTAATTTGTTATTTTGCCTGGCTAATTGTAGATTTTCTTGGGTTAGGGTTTAGTTTAGGGTTTTTATTGGTTTTTCCTAAATTATCTATAATTTGAGATTGATTAGATATAAAATTAAGTAAGTGTATATATTGTCTTACTTAGAAAAAAAATCGATGAATTGTATTGTTTTGATATATTAATATTAAAAAAATATTATTTAAATATATTTTTAAACAAAAAAATTCTTTTAAAAAAAAAACCCTATACTGCTATCTTTCAACTAACATCATAAGTATAATGCGTGTTTTTTTTAGGTAAACTATTCAACCTTTTTTCTTAAAAAAAAGTTAGTACAAGAAGAGCAAGCTGTGAATGCGGGACCACGTGTACATAAAACGCATGTGGACTACGCGTTTCCGCGGAAAAACCACCGGCTCTCTGGCAGTTGGATCAACCGTAGAAAACTAACCGTGTTTGTGGGAGTTGGGTGACGTCATTTTGAAAGGTATCCATCCCTCTCTGCCCATCTGCCACCTCATCACATGCCTCGCCATCATTTTCATTGCCTTCTGTCCCAACTCTCTTTCCTTGTGCGCTTTCCACGATACTTCTTCAATTACTCGTCAATAATAACGATTTTTCAAGGCTTAATTTCATCCATACAACTAATCTTTCAATTTTTTATAAATTAGTGTATGATATAAAAATTATACATGAACCGGTAATATTATATCCGTGGCAATTCATGTCTAATTTTCATATATAAAATGATTTACATCGAATCATATTTAATTTTAATATATATTTGTGTTTAATTTTTAATCATATGTGCTACATTATGAGATTTAGAAATACGGGTTGCACACCAAGTTCAACCATTTTTTAAACAAACTTTTATTTAAATAAAAATATCATTAAATTAGAAAGTGGTTTTATTGATTTACTAATTACAATTAAATCAATAAAATAAAAAAAAATTAGATTCTGTTTGGAAATACCACGGGTGCAACTATAGCCGCACTGCGATTCCAAACTCCAAACGGGCATTATTTAATGCAAAAAGTCGGCGATCAATTGTCTCTTCAACCCATAATACCAACACCTTTGACTCTGACAGCCTAGAGGCTTTAAACACCCACTAGCAGGGAACCATCTTGGAAGGTCAAAATCACACGTGTCACTCCAAAAATCCAACTGGTCTCGAAGCCGGATACAGCTGGTCCTTAGCCACCAAGCAAGCGAAGCAAAACTCAGTCCTACTTAACTAGATTCTTCCACTACATCATCAAATCAAATCAATCCATCAGTTTCATATATCTTGTTAAATATTTACCAGAATCTATGTGCAATCCGTGGGGGCCTTAGCTGGCTTCTCTCCAAATGCGTGTGAAGTGCACAGCTTCTACTGGGTCATTACAATAACATATATATATAAAGTCCCCACCTTAAAAAAGAAGCAAACAAGTTAGCAGTTCGAGCTAGCATACTTCAGTTCTACTCTCTGTTTTTTTCTTATTTAGAGTACATATTCAAGATAAGAAACAAGAACCCTTTAAGGTTTAAGGATTGTTATGGATCTTTTCAGTCATTATTCTGATCCAAGCCCATTTGGGGCAACAGATTTCTGGTCAGTTTTTAATGAGAATAATGGTATTAATCAAGAACAGTGTTCTTATTCTCCTGTTCTTTCAGATAGTAGTATTAGTAGTAATGTTACTACAAGAGTTCAGCCAGCTCCAAATTTTTCTGATGAGGAAGTAATGCTAGCTTCGAGGAATCCGAAGAAGAGGGCAGGGAGAAAGAAATTCAGGGAAACAAGGCATCCGGTGTATAGAGGGGTGAGGAGGAGGAATTCAGGTAAGTGGGTTTGTGAAGTTAGAGAGCCCAATAAGAAATCAAGAATTTGGTTAGGGACTTTCCCTACTGCTGAAATGGCTGCTAGGGCACATGATGTTGCTGCTTTGGCATTGAGGGGTAGGTCTGCTTGCTTGAATTTTGCGGATTCTGCTTGGAGGTTGCCGGTTCCGGCTTCTAGTGAAGCTAAGGACATTCAAAAGGCTGCAGCTGAGGCAGCTGGGGGTTTTCGGCCGGAGGGGTGTGTGGGAGGTGAGTTGATGAGGACGGGAGATGAGGGGGAGAAGGCGGCGGAGACTACTGCAGAGGCGGGGGAGGAGGTGTTTTATATGGATGATGAGGCTGTTTTTGGAATGCCAGGGTTGTTGGCTAATATGGCTGAAGGGATGTTATTGCCACCACCTCATTGTGGTGGTGGAGGGGATGGTTGGGATAACATGGAAAATATTGACGCTGATATGCCATTATGGAGTTTTTCTATATAGTTTTTTGTAAGTGATAGAGTAATTAAGATAAGAGTCGATGTTGTCTGTACTTATATTTTTTACTAGTACAGATACAATTGAATATTGTGGCGGTTTAGGTTTTCTGGGTTAGAATGGATTGTGTGGAAGAAATCTGCGGGAGAGAGTGAAAATTGAAGAAGCTACAGGATGTAGGGTTACTGTTCGTGTGTCAAAGGAATCACAATCGCATCATGTAATAATGGCTAAGCCATAATCTATTACTGTAATAGTGAATAAACAAATTAAATGCGAGAGAGTTCTGCTTTTAAGCCTCACCTTAGGCTTCTAGCCCAGTTTTCTGTTTGCTTGTCCGAGGTCATTTCTCAGCCTTTTCGACTGCTCATAATTCAGCAACAACTGCTTATTAGCACACAAAATATTCTTATTTACACTTAATGCACCATTCGAGTCTCTTTCTAGACCTCCTGCTCCTGCCAAATCCAGATTGCTCCTTGCAGCGACAGTAGTATTGAGCTTGAACCACCCAACTGGAGGAAGATTCCAACTGATTGACTTCTCTACTTTAGTGCTAGAAGCTATCTCCCTCCTGTCAAATCATCTGTTCACTTGACTTTCTCGACAAATGTTCCACTCCACATGTTGCAGCTCTCCTTCTTTCTCCACATAAACTACACTATTTCATAGTCCTCCAACTGCTTCCTTAAAATTCCCATCAGTCACATCAAAGTTTAAACAATCCATCACTAAGAAGTCAGGACCATTTGTGTGTGGGAAGCAGGAAGCTCCAAACCTGTTTAGCAGTGGCGCGGTCCTGCATAGGATGAAGAGAGTCTTTGCTAGTTGTTTCATTGAATTTTTCCCGTTGAACCAATGGTAGCATATATTTGACCATTTGGTATAACACTAAAAATGCTAGATGTTGAAGAAGAAAGACACATCATAGCATGTTTATCAATGCAACGATAAACATGATCAAACCCCAGCTGCAGAACCATATTCATCCTTCTAAAAGAATTACAAGGTTCCAGTCTTCTATTTAGCCTGCCACACAGGCCACATAGACATATTCGAGGAATCACTAGTGCTTTTTTTTCTGAACCGGATTGCTGGTACTTCAGAAGTATCCTCTGCAATTAGTCTTAACAAACGCAGTTCCATGTTCAAGCTAGAAAGCTACAATTCACAGAAGCACTATACCTCGATCAAATTCAAGTGAAAACTAGACATCATGGGATTCATCTTCCAGCAAAAGTTTCACAAACCACGATTACAAAGCTAAACAATCTTGCACTCCTCACTTTTAAAGAGAGGATAAATATAATTTCCACATAACCTCGCCTTTTTGCTCATCGATTGTACTCAAACAAAAAGATTTCACAATATGAAATGAAGTCAGTAACCCATAATTCATGAAGATGGAGTTACCTTAACCTGCAAACAAACAAAGAGCAACAAAAACTAACAAATAGCTAGCAAGAGGAAGATTAAACAAAAGTGAAAACACCATATTATTTGGTCTCAATAATTGTCATATTCAACAATCAGACAACAAAAGTACTTGGCTCCTATATTCTCTTGAGACATTAAACAAACACGTGTCTGACACCAATTTACGAGCTGCTAAAGCTATGATCTCACTTCTCGAATGATTCCCTCGTCAGAATCCAACAAAGCTGCATCACTCAGAGTGCTTTGATGCTGTTTTTCTTGCTCTTGCTGCTGCTGTTGCTCAGCGTTCATCATCTGCTCCATGTCCTTTAGTCTAGTCCTCACCACACTTGTAACCAAAACTGCAACAACAACAAAAATAAATAAATACATTAAGGCTTGGCATTACAGAAAATGGGTTTTTTCTCGGTGATCTTACTGGCGGCGGTGCCAATGGTCCATGCCCAAAGGATCTTCAAGCCTGGACTCGTCTCTCTCGTCATTTTAGAAGAAGAAATGCTGCTGCTTTTTTGTTTTTTTACGGAGTAATGATATGCTATGGGTTGGGACCGTTGGGTATTGGAAAGGAGTTAGCTGGGCTTGATATGGGTTTAAGTAGTTACCTGTTTAGTTACTGAAATTAGAGTAAAAAACTTCAACGTCTTGCAGTTGCTGTAAGACAATTACTGATTTTTTTTATTTAGAAAATTATTAAATTAATATATTTTTAGTATTTTATACAGGTTTTGATTGGTTGATGTTAAAAATTTTTTAAAAAAATCATTTAAATAAAAAATATTTTAAAAAGTACAATACACAATTATTATATTTGGTTAAAAACCAATGAGATAGGACCCACCAATAATGAGGCTTGAACCTCAATTTTTTGGCTAGCTACTGCAGTCTATTTTTGCTTGGAAAGTTTTTTATGTGATATAAAGCTATTTTACTGTTTTTTTATCGTTGAAATTGCCATAAAAAGTCTTTGCATTATTATTTTTTATTACTTCAGTTATTTTTAGTATTAACATCAATTTCGATAATAGTTTTAACCAAAAATTTTAATTACTTTTTATTTAACCGTTATTTTAACTAAATTCTTATAAAATCCAATTAATAGAAATTAAAAATATTTTTTAAAATTTATTTTTTAAAATTCCAATCATGAAAACCACTACGGTATCAAATACAATCTATCTCTTAACAGTTACTCAGGAATAGCTTTTTATATCGTACATGACTTCCCCTCTCTCCCTGTCGGCTGTCAGGATGATGGCAGATGGAACTACAGGGAAGGAGGTTTCTCATTCAGCACATAGCTAAAGGGACGACTATTGGCGAGATCATCATGATGCTCGAACGGCATTATCACCAACTTATCAAGACTGAGGTGTCTCTTTTCCACCTTCAAGTTATCGCCATGGACCTCAATCTCCCCTAATGGAAGCTGTAGATTCAAGGCTTGAACCCCGAGGTCCTCGACAGCAATGACCTCTCCCTTTTTGAGCCTCAAGAAAGCATGCAAAGCTTTTGCATTTGCTCAAGATTTGTGGCTTCAACAACTGAACTCTTCTGCAGTTCCATCAGTATCCTCATTCCTCAATCGCTCTCCTTTCCACCCATCGCACAGATCATTCACAAATATAAAGCCTGTTATCTTCTCTTCAGATAGTGCAGCACCAGGACCTTCTTATTGGATTTCTATGAATGCAATCTTTGTTGACGAAGCAGCTTCCTCGTCAAATAAAGTGAGTCTGGCAAGTATTTTTAGCAGCTTCAAGAATTTCATCATTAAATCCTACGGGATAAAAGGGTGTGTATCTTTCTACAGAATTTGATGAGAAAGAGTTTAGATGAAACTGTAAAGGATGTTTTAGGATTCAAAGACAATGTAGTATCATCATTAAATCCTAAGTGATAAAAGGATAACAATGTTGCTGCACCTAAACTTGAAGGATCAAATGTACTTTAACCTCAAAATTCCTACTTATTGCAACATCTCTTATGTAACTCTGTTACTCATTGCACTAGCAAACACCATGAAAGAAGAAACCCACCATATCTATTAACAGAAAACACAATTTACACAAAAATTAGGTTACCCCAGTTTCTTTAGACAAAAAATAAAATGAAAAAAAGGTACAGAGATCTAAACATTGAATTTTGTTACAGATTCTATACCACATTTTGAAATAATCCAATGATCACCAATTGAAGTACAGATGAAAGGACCAGCAAATGCAAAGCATTTGGGAAAAAGGTATACACAAGGAGGTGCATTATAGTTGTTCAACAGAGAGGTATGTAAAGCGATCGGTGCTGTCCATCATCCATTTACCACAGGCACCGGGTAGAGAAATTCTACCTTGCTTTCTTGAGGAGACTTGATGTTCTAAACTCAGCATCATCCTTCACAAAGCTCCACCAAAGATATGTGAGTGGGATGGTAGTGGCATGCCAGAGAGCATGAGCATCCACAAATCCCTGGTAAGGCGGGAAGTCGTATATTTCCAACAGGATGGCAAGGCCGCCTCCAACAACTGCCACCCACAACTTGAGCCGGGATGGGTGGTTAGTTACACCGGCCCAGACTGCCCAAATGAGAAGTTGAGCTACACCCATGGCCACACAAACTTTCATGTTTAGATCTGCAAAATAATTTAACCATTCAAAACCACTTCCAATTGGCAAGCATAAGCTACCAAGTTAGACAACAACTGTTTCATCATTTAATCTTGGTCCAACTTTTTAACCATCACATACTTCAACATAACATTTCCTGGCACAATTTATTTTCAGGGAAGGAGCTTGTGGTTCCTTGGTCGAGCACCAAGTAGCAAAATGTAATGGATGTCCCTTGTCAGCAAATAAATGGCCTGTAGAAAAAAAATGTTGCTTTCTAAAGAATGGGGGAAGGGAGGTGTACTCATTTCGTGGAAAGTTCAGCTTGTCCAGGAACAAACAAGTTCCTTTGTCCAGCACCACCAAGTGGGCACAGTTGCAATGTCAAATTGTAGCAAATTAATGCCCCATAGTAGTAAAGTCAAATATGTCATTTTCAAAAGTATGAACGTATTCACATGATAGGTTTCATTAGCTCAATCAGGAATACACGGTTAAAAGCGACTTTTTATTTGGTCTAGGTGCTAACATATTGGAATTAGTGATACTCTATACCATGAGATTTAGCTTAATAGGATGCTAAGATGAATGATGGCATGACACAAAAGGTTAGACACGCAAGCAAATGAATTAAAAAAAAATGGAGATAATGGTTAAGTTGTGATCAGCAAAAAAATTCAAAATTGAATGCAATTTGAGTACAACAAAAACACGAGTCAAGACGAGAAAGGCACAGCACAAGAGATGGACCAGAAAAGAACAGCGAATAAAATGTGACAGGACCCTCCTGAGTGGGACCAAGACAAGGCTTCTTTAAATCAAACAAACACAAAGGAATAAGTTTGAACGGTAATGATATCCTGCAGCTCCCCTGTAAGTTTAAACAAAGGTCTATTATTGTACCTTGTAAAGCAGGAAGATTAGAAGACAAAAACAATTACCGTAATCCAGGTTGTAGAAGTTCAGATATAAGATATGTGTAGTAACAAATGCAATTATTGGAGCAGAGACCATGACCCTGGCAGCCTCATCTCTCATGCTGAAAGCTCGTAGTATTGCTAGAATAAGGGAAAACCCTAGTAATGCCACAGCAGATGAACAATCTAGTTTCTCGGTCAACTCAACATCTCTGCAATAAATTAAATTTGAAAATCACCCACCAGACAGGAGGACAAAACAGAAAACGTAATAAAATATTTCTAAATAGAAAGGCACATGTAGATATGACATTGTCACATTACAGCTAAAACCAATGTTTGCTGCCACGAATTAGCAGATTCAACATCTTTTTATTACAATGTAATTGATCAGGTAATATCTTCTACTCTGCTATAAAGCACCCAAAGGGCTTGTATGGTGTGGGATGACAAAACCCTCAAAACATATAAAATCCCAACTTAGCCGAAGATTATCTTCACCTTTCGAAATTAAGCACACATTCAAATTGTCAATAGGTAAGTTAGTTTTCCATGATTTCAAGAAGACAGCTTTAGGCCCTTTCCAACGAATTCTCTAACTAGTAATAATATTGCTCACCGACTGTGGAAAACAGCACTCCAGAACCACGAGTTCATCGATAGGATTCCATAGATGTGCCACAAGCCAGTATATTCATAGTAAGTCTTCTTACTTGGTGTCAGTTGCAACTTATAGTATATTAGGATGAAAAAGGATACCCAACCATGAAACTGAATGGCAAGATTGAGTGCAGAGAGAGCAACAGAAACAGGTTCCTGGGAACACAAAAAAAGTATCAATTTAAGATGGGTGATTGAAATATGCAGCAAGGATAGATCTTAAAGTTGAACTGGAAAATTACACATGGAAACCTGAAAGCCATAAGCACGGTGAAATGGCCATTTCCCATGATACTTGACAGGCTTGCCACCGAGTTTCTCTCTCTCTTCCTCTCTGACAAGCATGCAATGGTATTGGCAGTCACTACGACAGTCCCATTGTTTCCACTGCAGATACAGTGGCTCTTGTAGATACCATGGCCCACCCACTGGCTTCCCATCAGACGAGAATTTACAGTGTTGGAAGCATTTTTCCCCTACACATCCAGTTTTCTCACACTGCTCCACACAAGCCCTGGTAAATGAGTAACAGACATAATAACAACTATAGTTAATTCCAATTCTAACAAAATCAAATTGAAACAAAAATAGAAAATAGCACAAACATGCATAGGCAGACCATAGCTGGGACTGGGGAAGCTGCAGGGCCATCCAAAATTTTTATGGGACTGGGGAAGCTGCAGGGCCATCCAAAATTTTTAAACAGTGATTATGAACAATATGAGGATGACCGGTACCAACTACAGCCTCCAAGGATTATTTCATCTCCTGAATATTGATGCCCTCAAATTAACCAATCCTCTAAGCAAAACTCTAAGACACCCTGGTTTCCTTTCCTTGTTACTCTCCAAACATCACCGCAAACTGTCGTTCCGAAATCCATGAGAGAAGCTCAAGTTTTAAATTCCAACCACCACAAATTAACATCCTAGTTATAAAATACCTTTTCAATACGTAATTCATCAGAAGTAAGGCTTCTCATGAACACAAACAACTCAACAATCGCCAAGAAACAAGACATTCTACTCTAACACTCAACAGCTATTCATCGACGAATCATAACGACACAAAGAGAAGCAAACTTCCAACATGAAAAAAAAAACCGATACAAAAAAAAAAGGCTACAATTTCAATGCCTAATCCATCATTTCAGAATAAAAAAGCCAACATTTTTTACCTCTCAAATTCACATTCACAGTCAAAACTCAACAGCAACTACTACTTGTTACTGAATCCATTCAATAAAACAGATATTAAAGTCTAATCAACTCTAAAATTACTCAATCAAGATCAAATTGAAATGAAACTGAAACAAAGACAGAAGCTTTTACTTGTAAATCGGATCAGCATCACCATCACTCGCGTAAACCCCATGCGTTAAGAAGACTAGAAGCGAAACAAAAGCCAGAATCCCATGAAACGACCAACGAGCCATCTGAGTCATTGACAAAACAATAAAAGTCAACCGAAGAGAAAAAAGAAGAGACTTGTTCAGATTTCTACAAAAACAACGGCTGCTGATTGAGGTTGAGGTTGGAGTGATGAAGGCTTGATTGATGATTGTGATAGGAGTTCCATGGGAGTGAGTGAGCACTGAGTCGTGGTGCGTTATGTGTGAGTTGAGGACCGAGTTTTGGGTTCTGGATTAAATAGAGAGAGGAATCACTTGAGGAGCTAAGCTTTGCGACGATTTATGAGGTGACACGTGGATTGGTATTTTTGTGTTTTGTTCTTACTTTAATTGCCCTTACATTTTGAGGCTTATTACGGGATTGGATTCGTGGAGTTTTGATACGGTGCCGTTCAGGGGGAGTGGATTTTTGTCGGTGATTAGCCATTTGAGGGTATTCATGGCCATAAAAGACATAATTCGAAATCATTAATTATCGGGTTAATTATTTTTATTAAAATAATATTATCTTATTTAAAAAAAAAAAAAAACTAAAAACTTCTTGGAACTAACATGGTTGATGTCGGATGAAGTTCTATCATGTAAATCAAATCACAAGTTGAATTTGATCATATTAATTAAATTTTATTGAGTCAATATTTTCAGTTAAATATAAAACCTAACCCAATATTAGGTCAACTTGTCTCTTGAGTTTAGCAACTATGCTCATGGTATGGTATGAAGTATGAACAATTAAGATTTCTTCCCAAATAATTTTTTTTTCCCTAACTAGTAATTCTTAATGGTAAAACTGATTTCTTTTCTTCCATCAAATAAAAAAAAAGGGGAAATATATTAAAAATTATTTATAATCAAAGATGTTTATAAATCAAATTAAATTAAAAAAATCAATTAAAAAATACCTTATTGTAGTAGTTTTTATGTTTTTAAATTGTTTTTCATCTAAAAAGTAATCAAATTGATATTCATTTGAATATTTTTTATAGTTTAAATATATTGATGTTAAAAATTTTTAAAATATTAATTTGATAAAGCTATAATTAAAAAACACATTCAATGAAATAATCGTGAATCACATTATCAATCACACTGCCACTCACGCATTCAGGGTATCATTAGATTTATAATTATGAAAACTATGAGCAAATATGACTTTGGAAGCACGTGAGGCTCAAAATGCAATTGGAGACATGAGATCCTCGGTATTGGAGCATGTTGTTAAGCACGATGAAATTGTCTGCCTCCAGCCAGAGTGGAACTTGGGATGTGCTCCTGAGCTATGTACCTTAAACAGACATGTCCTCAACTTCTGGGGCTAAGAGATGATACTCAATTGGTTTCGCTTCAACTTGAATTTACTCTCTGATTATCCCTCTGATTTTACTTGTAGCAAACCTAAAGGAAGTTACTCCTTTGTTTTGCTTTCCATTTATTGCTGTTGCAGGGTTTACTCTCTGTTGCAACTGTAGCTTCTTCCATCGGATACATTTTCACATTAACTTTTGCTGTGAATTTTATTTCACTCCTCCAGTATGTTATGATTTCCCTCTCCTTGTCGTAGTCTCTGATGTAATACATCTCTCAGGTTCAACGGCTGCTCTCAATACATATGGTTTTTTCCTATTTTCGAACTGAAAATTTGTCATGCAGATTATATGCACCTCTCTTATCCTTTACGACCTGATGTGGAAATCTTGAATAACTCAGTGGGCTCGAGTAAAACCTTTTCCAAGTCAGTCCCCCAATCGGGTTGGACAACTATGGGTGGAGTGCTTTGACATAAACATGAAATTTATATAGATACATACTATCTTATACTATGGTGATTTGAATCGATGATCGTTTAGTCACTAAAATTATGATATTATATTAAAGAACTATCTTAATCCAGAAACTTGAATCAAGTAAAGTTTGAGCACGGAGGCTTACTGAGTAGAGGTAATTAGAGGCAGGTATGTCAATGAATACTTCAGAGAGGGAGGAAGAAATTAGTGATTAATGATTATTTTCTGATCTTCAGTGTTGAGTGGAAAAGGAAAAGTTATGAAATGTTAACCTCTAATCTTTCCTCTTCAGAGAAATGTTATTGAAAGAGCTCTTGCTCAAGTCTTGCACCGATCCTAAGGCCCGACGAGGTAAGCTCTTTGTTTTCTTCTCTATGCGTATCTGTGTACTCTCCAAGCTTGTGTTGGACATGCTTTGACTCATGATCCTTGAGAAGTCGTCATGTTGTTCCACCGATAACTCTGTTTGTGAGATCAGGTGTTGGAAACTAAAAAAACATCATATTTCAAGTCTGGATAGCAACATCTTGTTCTTCTGTTCAGGCCACTAGTGCACTGTATACAGTTAGTGGACGTCTAGTCCAGGAAGCTTGGACCATCTAATGAAGGACAGGACAACATTGGTGATTGCTCATAGGCTAAGCACAGTTCAGAATCCCCATCAGATTGCACTTTGTTCTGGTGGGAGGATTGCAGGACTATGGACCCAATTGGAGTTTCTCGATAAGGAGGGTCAATTCTCTTCATTAGGTAGCACCCAAAGACTGGCATTTGAGTGACTGAAACTGCTAGATTTTACCGTTAGTTGAACAGAAAACACTAGACAGACAACTAGGTTTCTTGTTAAATTTCCCTCTTGGTTCTCCCTCTTGGTTCTTGCAGCAGCAGTAGTTTTGGGACCTTGAGTTTCTTCATTTTCTTCAGAAGCACTAGTAATTCCATTTCGAGAGGAACTGATGGCTGGAAGTAGCAAAAGGAGATTTTCTGGCTTGAAAGTTGAAAACAAGCAGAAGCTTCAATTGATTTTAGTCACTTTTTTTATATACTTGTCTTTTTAAGGCAAACTTCTAGTCACCAATCAAGCTTAACAACCACTAAAACCAAACACAAAACCCATATTAAGCCTACACGTCTTAGCCGAGCATTGCAGCTCGTGAAAATCCACACTTATATATAATACTAAACTAATCTTTTGTAAACAATTAAGATTCCTAAAGACATAGCATATTTTGCACAGCTCTAAATGATGCAATCATCGCAATGTCTGTTCTTATCTCAAGTTCCTACTTCCTACCCCATTTCGTGCTTCTGTTTGCATCAATCCAATTCTATGTCAATACATCACATTTCGAATGCCATGATAATGCCTAGTGTTGAGGATACTGATATTTTTGCTATGCTAGTAATGGAGCATACAGTTGAGCCTCTGCAAAACATCATATTCTATATTTTTCTGTATAAAAAGATGAATAGCTCATGTTACAGTATTAAGGATTGAATTCTCGACAATATCAAGAAGAACTAGAAAAGGAAATTGCAGCACTGAGTTTGGCCAGGCATTCTGTGGGAAGACCAAGGAAGGTGTTCATGAAGACATCGTTGATAGGATCAACAGTTGCGACACCTACCAGTCTGCATTTCCCTTCTTTATCCAATCTTTCACCCTGACCACTTCGTATTGTTCCTGTTGATTCCTCTGATGTTAGTCTTGTCTTTACAAGCAGCGGAGGAGCTCTGTAAATAGTCCCAACGGAAAACCAGAACTTGGCCATGAATTCAAGATCAACCTACAAAACATGGAAAAGCAATTGTTAATGGTAAATGGTAGTCTTTCGCTATCAAATTAATGGACTAACAGCTTGATGATATTCTTGGGATGTACCTTGCCAGAATCCTGGTCAATAGTCCCTTGAAAGAGTTCAGGGACCATGTCAATCTTCAAGAATGGTGGCAATGGCAATCCCAAGAACTTAGTAGTCCCACTTGTCAATGGTGGGATATACAGAGTTTTCATGTCAAATGATACTGAAACTGTATTCAAGTCACTACTGTCTTTGGCCTTGGTACATGTCCCGGTTCCTGTCCCGCCTTGAGCATTATATTCAAAGTCTGGATATCTTGAGATTCCAAGCTTGCAACCTCCTAGAGTTTTGAAGTTGACAGTGTAAACATCAGGCTTTGGCAGGGTGGTGGAGGGAATGGATTCTGGTTGGTTTGGACTGTAAGAAGAGAAGGCTATGGCTTTGATTCTGTGACTTGGTTTCCTTGTGGAGAACTTGAATAGAACTGGAGGGCTTGGGGTGTTTATCTTACAACCCATTTGCTGGAAAGTTTGCTTTAGAGATGTATGAACTGAGACGGAGGAGGTAGAGACTAAGAATTATGCTCTGGCACCTGAGCAATGGTAAGGTAATACATGTGGAGTAACCAAAAGCACACAAGAGTTTCCATGGTTTCATGAAATACAAATATGTGGTTGTTTGTGTTCCGAAGTTCGGACCTTATCTTCTGGCTTTGGCCTGCTAGGGCAAGAAGAAAATGAACCTTGTGGCTCTAAAAAACAGTTACATTTTTTTCATATGTGGAAATCAAAATGTTCGGCTAAGTATTCTTTTTAGCCTTGTAGATTCATTCATGTTTCACATCTATCCCTATAGTTTAAAATTTCTCAATATTACCCTTCTAATTTCCAAAAGGTTACCTCTAACTATTAAATGTGTGTTTGGGTTTGTAGTATCATTTGCAGTTGTGGTTTGAAAATAAATTTAAAAAAAACTACATATTTTTTTTAAACTAAGTTTTTAAAAGATAGTTTTCAGTGTGACCTGTATAAAATTTGTGGTATGTAATATGTGTTGATTAACCAAACACTTTTAAAATTATAATTAATATAAAATGTAGTTTCAACCATACCTCATCACGTTACTAAACTAAAAGTAGCCTACTCTTTAATCTTAATTTTGTGTTTCTTTAGGTTTAAGTGTTTTTTTTTTTAGATATTATAACATAAAAGTGCATCTCAAAGGAAAAAATAGCATAAATGCAAGGATAATAATAATAATAATAATAATAATAGAAAATACTAAAAGATATGGGTTATTCACTGAGCAAACATGTATTGTTCATTTTCTCATATTTTATGATGAACTCGCATTTCAAAAAAATTCAATTTATTTCTCATACTTTTTTTTGCACGATTTTATTTTTTTAGGCCAAATTAAAGGACAATTTAATCGAATTGATTGACTAAGGATAAAATTAAAAGATAAAAGACTGAGATAGTAAAGGTACCACAAATGGGTGATGGTTCCAAATTTCTCACAAAAAGTTAACTTCAATCCTCAAACTTTACATATTATACCTATTCAGCCCCTCGATATTTTTGCAATTCAATTTTGGTATAAAAATTTATTTTTCTTATTTTTTTAGTCCTTGATTTGATAGAGAAGAGAGATGTCATTGAATTCCGGTGGTAGAAAGAAGAAATGGCTTTGACACTGATTTCGTCCACTAAAATGGTTGGCCTTGGTTTTAACGTGTTTCATTTGGTGAGGGGAGTTCTACTTAGGTTTTTTTTCACCTTGAAATTGCCTTAAAAACCAGATCTAAGCTCAGGAAGCAAAAGGTTTCGGGTTGATTTTGGATTTTTATGTGTTTTTTTTTTAAGGTTATTTATAAGTTTGGCAAGGTGTTTAGCCTCTTTTTTTAGGTGTTTTTAGATTAAAAAAATGGGTTGAAAATAGATTTTTAGGTCAAAACAATATAGACCATGTTTTTTCAGTCACTAAGGTGATTGAAATCCAGGGGAAATCAGATGACGTGTTGTCTAGAAATTTTTTTCAAATAATATTGGGTCAGACGACATGTTGTCCACCCTAATTGTCATTTTAAAAAATATAGCCTAATAGTGAATGACCTCTTTTCTTATTTTGTTTTTTTATATATATTTTGCCCTTTTTAAAAAAATTATACTTTTTTATATGTGTTTTTTAAATAATTTTATAATTTATATTTAAATTAATATTCATTCTCTTTGGTTTCTTATTTTTTGTATTTAGCCTTTTTATTAAATAATGATTGTTTTTTAATTATTTTATATGTGTTTAATTTTTGAAGAGATTATTTTAATTCATCTATTATTTTTTTATATAATTGAAATTTATTTTTAAAAATAAAAAAATTATTTTTGGATAGTATTTCTAATAAGTGCAACCTTGCAAAATAATTTTTTTTATTTTGATTTTATTCAATTAATTTTATATGTGTGTCTATTTCTACCATCATTTGATTAAAAATGATATTAATAAACAGAGTTATTGAACATAATCGGGTATATGACTTGTGTTGCGATATCAAATATCTTGATCTATATTTACCTCTTGACTATTCCAAATATATATTTAGTTATCGTTAATGATTTGTTTTTCATATATTGACATAGATGATTCTAGATTTGTTTAATTAGATGTGTGCATAATTTTTTTTATTTACACTTAATATTTATGTAAAAAAACATATTGAAAAAGTTTTCATGTTTAATTTTTTTTGTTGAAATTTTTTTTTACCTGAGACGAAACGCTGTTCAAATAACTAGTAGTAGTAGTAGTAGTAATATATAAAAAGGAGCTTTTGGAAAACTATAATTGTAACATTGGGGAATTTTTAAAATATGTGGGTAAAAGTGAAACATTGATGATGTATAAGGGTAAAATGTAGTTAACCCAAAATATTATTTTACCTTAAGTTTTTGTTATTAAAAATAATAAATCAATCTAGTGGATCAATCAAGTAATGTCAATCTAATCCTTAACTGGGGTTACTTTAAAAAAAAATATAAAATAAAAATTGATTTGATAAATTTAATAAATTAACTCATAACTTGTAACCGATTCGTAGACCGGGTCACGGACTCCTAGATCAAGTCAGATGTAATAACTTCAGTGTCCTTACAAGGGTGACATGTATTTTACATATGACTGATGTCACCTTAGAATAATGACAGGAGGGGAATGCAGCCAATCAACATTTCTAAAATTTGCATGCTGGTGGGTGACCACATGGGTTTTTGGCATTTAGCTATTGGTTGAACATGAAGTCATAATTGGAAGCTTTGTTAGCTATCAACTCTTGAAAGGTCAATTTCCTACCCTCTTTGTCACTTGCAAAAGTACCCTCTTTCCTATCTCCTGAGCTCTTACAAAGTGGGTCCTGAACAGTGAGAATCCTGAGGGCAGACATCAAACTTGAAATATTGTTTTTTTGTCTCTTAAAATGGGGATAGCAGAACATTGATACATGATTGTGCTGGAAGACCTGCTTCTTCACTCCATCGGACATGTAATAATGCCATCTCTTTAGTTCATAGCCCGGGATAGGCGGCATCAAGAGGTATTTATTGCCTGCTCTCCAATTTGGAAGTGGCCCTTGTCAGGCTACTTGAGGGTTGTAATGTTTTGTTGCCACCATGACAGAGCAAAAGGAAATGGAAACCTGCCAATTATAGAATATAAGTCTCTATTCTGTTCACTGTTGAACCCCACCACCGGCCGTTTCCCCAAAATTTGGAGTACAAGCAAAGCTAAGAATCTGGCCACCCGCTGTTGAATGATTACAGAGAAAATGTTGATGCATTGTGTTTCTAATTTATTCATTTTGATTGATGATAACACAGCACTCTGTAAATTGAAGGGGAGTTACAGTTGATGACAGACCACGAAGAATCAAAATCAGAAGCTGAGGAAATGAAGATCAGTAAGTAGCTGCAGTCGGTATCCTGATCAAGACATCATTATTATATGATTTCCAGATGCTTACATTCAAAAGACACTCAGAAAATATAATATGAAACCTGGAAAACCTCATGGTATGAAAATCCAACTTTTATACACACGGGCAAGACCATCAATCAGAACATTTTACTCACTATGTAGTGAACAAACTGAAGATTAACTCATCAGAAAGACATCACTCATCGTTCATGAAATCTAGGCTAAAACCGTCTCTAAGCACACAGGGACAATATGATAATTATTATTGCACACACATTAGCTATTAGACTATCATGTGAGCACAACACTTTGTGCATCTCCAATCCCATTCATTTCCAATTCCTCTCTTTCAACAGACAAGAGAGGACCTTAGGGATGGAGCAGTTGGAAGATGGGTGCAGGATGCCCAGCGGATGACTGATTCAGTCACCATGAGATCAAGTTGCTCGCACTCACCGAGACCAATTGTCCGGTTCCTCTTACCGTGTATTCCCAATGCCCTGGACCCAATTTCTGCTCCTGCTCTCTTAACTTCAACTGGGCTGTTTTCCATTTCTCTAGCTTCACATCCACAGCATAGAGAAGGCTCAGGCAACAGAAGCATCTTCCCCAAGCTTATCTCTGAAAGTTGATTACCTCCACAAACTGAATCTATCCGAGAAATGTTACTAGATAATTCTAATGTGGAACTCCCTAGCTCAATTACAGGACCAGCACTGGAGAACGCAAAGCTCGGCATTGAGGATACAGGGGACATGAATTCCAAGGCATTTGAATCATCACCATTGTGAAAAGAAAATCCTCCAGGTGCAAATATAGGTGTTGATGGCTCCGCTAGGAAAGAAGAGAATGACGATCTGCATTTAAAAGTAGAAGACTGAACATCATGAAAGATGGGTGATCCAGTGCCAAAGCTGACATCCTGATCCCTGGCCATCAATGTGGAGAATGAGCCACCACCTAAACCCCATTCTTGACAACTTTGCTTTTCACGTTGACTAGGTTCTTCAGGATATGGTAAATCATACTTCATCCAGGAATTATCTACAGAAAGAAAGACTTAAAGACTAAATACTTGAAGAAAGCATCACATAAAAAAAAGAAGAAGGAGAGCAGTCTCTTGTAGCAGGCAAGATCAGACACAACCATGCTGATCAGCTAATGAGAAAGTGAAAGGGGGCGTTTCTTGACCATATGGCCCCTACCAATACCAGTCAACTGGACAGCTTATATGTTGTGATTCATATTAAGCCAGCTAAAGCAAAACCCATCCACATTGATATGATGACTTGTAATTTTTCTAAAACAACTCAAAATATAAACAGTGGAATGACATAGTTCATAAACAGCAAAAATTATCCATCAGAGGAGAAAACGAGAAAGGACATACATTCAACAATTCATAGGACCATCTAACAAATGATCTGTAGAATACAGAATACACTCGGTTGTAAATGACCTGTCAGCTTAAAAGAATTAGAGAGTGGAGCCTGCCTTGGTTTTTGAAATCTCAGCCAAATTCCATTCTCTTGTGATCAAGATTTCTATACATAATTAAGTAGTATGTACAATGAATAAGACTTTAGATTCTTCTAACTGGAAGTGATAGTTCTCAAGAAATTCATGTAGTTCTAGAAACGAACAAATAATTTATAACCATCTACAGGAATCATCTACAATCCCAACACCTAATCAGATCATAGAACAGGTTGATTGGATGAAACTATAAAAGAAACTAAGGAACACATATCCACAAAGTAAAATTTGAAACTGAACCCACCTAAAACCTGCTGAGCAGTAAACCTTTGTGAGGGATCTGTGCAGAGCATACCCCTGACCAACTCCTTCGCAGATTGAGTTATGTGATCCCAAGGATTTGAAGGAAACCTCAAATCAGCTGCCCTCACAGCATCAAATATCCTTGACTTGGTCTTACCCCAAAATGGTGGCATCCCACTAAGAAGAATATAGAGAATCACCCCTGCACTCCAAACATCAGCAGCCTGGTTATAGCCTCCTGCCAATACCTCAGGAGCTATATAAAATGGGCTCCCGACAGTCCCACGCAAACTCTGACCTGTTTGAGCAGATCCAAATATTTATTATTCTGTAAGAAAACTCAAGCTTTCCAAGAGAAAATAGCCAATATGACAAATTAAATGGTGAACAAAAGAAAAAAGATATGAAATGAGAAAATATACCAGGCTTGACATAGGTTGCAAGGCCAAAATCTGCCAATTTTATCGGTGATGATGAGGATTTTGAAGCTAAAAGGATATTCTCTGGCTTCAAATCCCTGTGAACCACTCCATTTTCATGACAATATTGAACCACTTGCATAAGATGCTTGAAGAGATCCCTAGCCTCAGCCTCAGAGAAACGGCCATGTTTTTCTAACTGTTGAAAAAGCTCCCCTCCGGCACAAAGTTCCATTACCAAGTGAACATAATTTTCATCCTCATAAACTGCCTTGAGATCCACAACATTATCATGCCCTGATAACCTGGTCATTATTTCAATCTCCAGCTTGACACTCCTTGCATCATCAGATGTCACCAGCCTATCCTTAGAAATCGATTTGCATGCCAGTACCTCTCCAGTCAACTTATCAGTGCACACTCTAATAACACCAAACTGACCCCAACCTAATTGTTCTCCGAGAACATACCTATCTTTCAGATTAGAGGTCTGGTCTGTGTCCAAAATGCTTTCAATCAAGCTTGAAACTCTATAACAATTGCAGGGTTGCTTCAAGGGTTCATGGCTGCTGTTGCTCTTGCCAACAGCCATACCAAGTTCGATCTCCCCACCAGCCCCCAAAATACCAGTCAGAATCCCAGCATACAATTCAATTAACTTCAAAACCACCAAACCCCTTTTTTTTCGCAAGAGCTGTTTAAGTCAAAAGCCTTGATGTTTTTCTCTCAAGTTACAAAAACCAGAATATAGGTCAAAATCCTAACAGAACCCTTCTTATGACCGCTTTTGAAAGGTGATAGTGACCCTTACCGTGACTGATACGATGCTGTGTATATGGTCTTAACATTACTAGAAATCCAAAACAAAATCCTTAATAAAGGCAAAACCTTGACATCTCACCTAGTAACTTCTTCCAATCTCACCTTGATCAACTAGATCTGGAACAACATAAAAAATAACAAAATTCAGATCCCAAGATATCAACTTTTTCCACAATACATTAAGAAAAAAAAAACCCCACTCAAGCAAACCCTCTCATTTATCACACTTTCCATTCAAACACTAAAAAAGTCCCAATCTTTAGTGCAGTATGCTAAAACCCTAGAGTAACCCATCAGCTAAACCCCCAAAAAACACAAACAAGATCAAAATTTAAAACCAGCCCATTGTTTTATACCTGAAAGCAAGACACCCCAAAATCAGATCCTAAAAAAATCCCATAACCAACTACACATACTCATGTTAAAACATATAAAGAGGGTTTGGGCTTCGTGGTTAGAGAGAGATTGAGACAGTTGGAGCAGGGGGGGTTTTGAGCTCTTCAAGACAAGATAGAGCGCCTCTTTCTCTCTGTCTCTCTATCTCTATCTGCTGTTCGCTTTTATTTAGATCACCCTTATTTTTTTAAAAAAAAACATATTTTTATAAAAAAATAATTTTTTAATTTTTATTTAAATTAATTTTTTAAAAAAATTATTTTGATTTTATAGTATAAAAAATGAATTTTAAAAAATATTTTAGAAGGTAATTTGCAAAATCAAACAAATTCTTAAAAGTAATTTGTTATTATAGTAGTGATTTATTTTTAAAATATTTTTTTAATTTTTTAAAATTTATATTTTATATCACTGTAATAAAATAATTTAAAAATAAAAAAATAAACTTTTTTAAAAACTGTTTTTGAATCACAAAAACATGGCTCTTATATTTTCTCTAATGAATTCCTCGGACTTGAAGACTTTGTTAAACCATAACATAGTTAGTAGGTTGTTAGGTAAGATTACATTTTTTTTCTCAACGAAACAATTCAATAAATTACGCGGCGTCGTTAGAAAGCAGCTGTGTCTTATTACACGTCAGATATTTTTATTTTTTTTTATAAAAACATTATATATATGAATATTTAATTTTAAAAGATAAGAGATTTACTCAATTATATTTACTAAATTTATTTATTAAAATAATTTTTTTATTTAAGCAAATGATAATAAAAATAAAAATACAAATTAAATTGATCGAATAAAATAAAATAGAAAAAAAATCATGCAATGCTACATATATTAGAAATATTATTTAAAATAAATTTCATCAATACAAAAGATAAATAAAAAATTATAGATAAATAAAAAAAACTCTTCAAATTTAAAAAAATAACTAAAAAAATTATTATTATTTAAAAGAGTATCTCCAAACAAAATGAAAAAAAAGAAATGGTACTAATTTAAATATAAACTAAATAATTTAGAGAAAAAGACCATAAAAGAATAATCATTAATTTAAAAAAAATACAAAAAAAAAAAGCAAACGCCAGGCGTTGTTGGGCCTGGCAAACCCACACGATTAGGCCCTTAATTTTTTTATTTGCAACATGTCGTCCGCTCCAAATTGTTTTGAAAAAAACAAAATCAAACGACGCATTCCTAGATTTCGGTCATTGTGGTAGTTGAAAAATCAGGGTTTAAGTTTTTTTACCCAAAAACCTATTTTTTAAAACACTATAGGAGCCGTGATAAACTTATCTATGGCCTTAAAACTCAAAAAATCAAAATCAACTTGAGTTCACATCTGTTTTCTCACAAATTTTAAAGGGAAAAAAACACTTAATATAAACTTTCCTCTTCAAATGAAATAATTTGACATAAATATTGTTTGTTTTGGTGACCTAAATCGGTATTAACAACATTTTTCTTTCTCTACCGCCGGAATTCGGCAACCTCTTTCAACTATGGACTAAAAAATAATAAAAATAAATTTTTGTACCAAAATTAAATTAGAAAAATATTGAGGTATTGAAATTACTAAATTTGGGTGATTTTTAAAGTTTAAAAACTAAATGTATATTTTGCGAAACTTATAGCATTCATGTTTGATGTCTTTTCATTTAAGTTACTCTTTTTAAAATTTTATATTTTAATAATAAATTAAAATCAATTAGTCCTCAGTTAGAATTACATCGCTAGAAAAAAATTTAAAATTAAATTTAAAAAAATATAAAATTTTACATAACCCATCACAATAATATATGAAAAAATAAACAGTAGAACCTTGCATAATAAAAATTCTACAGTAATACTTAATTTTAGAATAATACTTAATTCTAGATAATATCGAGCTTGAATAACCTCTTCATCTCGAGCAACTCAATTCATATTTTCTTTTGTTAAGTATTCATACTTTCTTTTGACTCCACGGAGATTTTATAAAATAGGATTCCTAAATATTCTCGATGGGCAATGGCATGAATTGTTAAGGATTTGATAAGTTCGAAATTAATTTCTTCATACGAATCAATTTAAATCTCAATAAAATTTCTTAATTTACTAGATTAATTAATAATTATGATAATCATTAATGAAAATAATTAATTGTAGTCAATTTAAATCTTCTTGTAAGTTAATTAATAACTATGATAATTATCATTAGAAATAACTAGTTGTAGTTAGTTTAAAATTCAATAGGATTTCCTTGTTAGTAAATTTAAGTTTCATTAAGAATTATGATAATCATTAATGAAAATGATTAGTCGTAATCAATTCAATTATTCTTAACTAATAATTATCAATGAAAATGATTACTTGTAGTTCATTTAAAATTCAATGGCATTCCCTAAGTTAAATGTAGTCAATTTAATTTTTAATAAGATTCCTTAACTTGGTAGGTTAATTAATAATTATAAAAATAAAAATTAGAAATAAAATAACATTAGTAAATCAGTTCTTTCGATAACTAAAAATTTTGGATTTTTTTTATAAAAAACCAAATAGATAAATAGATAAATATTAAAAATAAAAGTATATAAAATAATTTTTTTATAAATATTTCAATAGGTTATGTTATTTCCAATAGCATAATAAGTTTAATATTGCACTGATATCAACAGCATAACTCATGATATAATATTTCCCCAATTATTTTTGCAGAAGTTCAACTTTGTGAATCTTTTTAGCATGTGTTACTTTAAAAAAAATAATTGTTTTTGCCCTTGTTGATTCATCGATATGGTCTCTACAAAGATCTAACTCCATTTATCTTGATAAAGATAGAAATTTGCAGTATATTTATTAAATTCAGTCTAATTTAGTGAATTAATTTAGTAATTCATTGATCGGGGTTGGGTTTCATTTCAAATTATTATCCCTATTACTTAGGAGCTCAAAAGCCATTGACATGCATCACATGTTAGGATCTAATTCAGAAATCGTTTGTACGAGGACTAAAGTCATAATTATCTTAGATTTACGGGATTGATGTGAGATTTACCATTTTGGCTACTCAAGTCTCTCCCACACTCGTCAGCCAATTTGGTACCACTGGTGAATAGAGAAACGCAGTAATGGAGCTTGTAAAGCCTCTGGTCTTGGATTTTTAGGTAAACCCATTTCTGTATTCTCTCTCTTTATCGTAAAGTTTGATTCTTTTCTCAAGTTTGGTACCTCTTATTCCTCAAGTTCTGGTTTTTATGCTTAAGCAAAGATTCTACTACATGGGTTCTTTCCCTTTTTTAGTTTGATTCTTTTTTGTTATGCTGTCTTTAAAATCTTCTTCTGTGTTTGGTTTTTGAGAAAACGGTGGAAGGAGAAAAGAAATTTTGATTCAGCAATTTTTCCTTTAAGTCTCAGCTACTGAATAGAATGATTGGGATTAGTTTAGTAATTGCCTTATAGATGCTTTAATTGCTTATTGTTTGTGTTTTTTTTTGTGATTTCTTTTGTGTTTATGCGCCAGATTCCATTTAAACTAAAATTAGATCTGTGGTTTAGAGTTTTATTGGGATATGGTGCTTAGAATTTTGCTATCAAATTGGAGCAGGATTTGATGGCAATGCTATAGGAGCACAGTGTCTAGGTCTTAGTGACAGAACCACTCTTCTACAAGACAAATGCCATCAATATTGATTATAAGACTATTTAACGTTTGGACATAATTGGTTTTGAAAAGTAAATCCACCAAGACGTTTTATGTTCTCTGGTGACATTCTCAGCATGAACAAAGCCCCATATTTTCAAAGAGATTAACAGAGAATGAGGAATCTCTTGAAAATCCGTAACTTAAAGCAAAATAATCATTCATGATCACATCACATACTTGAAACCACCTCCTTCAAACCCATCTTCAAGCTTTTGTATTCTGCAGCATGGACGACTTTAAGATTAGAATCATCACTACTTAAGACTTTCAATTCAATCTTGATAGTAAGTCAATTCTTACTTAGTCCATTTAGTGGATATGACATCATAAGGACCCGAATCCTGTTTTCTATTTTTCCCTAGTTTTGATCCAACAAGACATTTTTTCCCCTAGAAAGGCCTTAAAAGTTTTTATGTTCCCACTTTTTTCCTCAACAAAGAGGGTAAGGAATGACTGCACCTCTCTATTTTTGCATGTGTTTGTTTGTTTTCCTTTGCTGGAAAGATCTCATACATTTCAAGGCCTCACTGGCAAACTGTTTCTGCATTTTACTTTCCAGGATATGTATTCTGATTGACAATTCAACAGCATACTATATAATGGCACAGTCTGTGAGTTTGATCACTACGTGCCCCCTCAAATTGGGGTTTGCTCCTCAGAGAAGAGTTTCCAGTGTAAAATATGGAACTTCTGTTTTCAGATCCTCAACCGGCCGCCTCAGGATCCGAGCTGTGCAAGAGAATGAAGGGCCTCGAAGGCTAATTGATATCATCAGAACCATTCCCGAGCTCTCGAGGAACTATTTTCGTAGGCCATCAAGGAGGGCTCTCTTTGGGGGAATTTCCTTGTTAGGTGGCTTTTATGTGGCACAAACAATTTCTCTGTCATTTGGAGCATTAGGAGTAAATGATGTGATCGCTGCTGTGGTATGTGTTTTATTAACGGAGTATGTGACCAGGTTTTATTACAGCCGGCCGAAGGTAACCTTCCCCATTGCTCTTCTCAACAATTTCAAGATGGGATTCACTTATGGCCTCTTCATTGATGCTTTCAAGCTTGCTAGTTAATTATGCTGACGAAACCATTTGAGTCACTCGTCTTTTGGAGACATTTTGGTTCTGTAAAGCTTACTTTGAGTTACAATAGTTGTTAATTATGCTTTTAAGCTTGATTTATTGTTTACTTTTCAGAACGCAGACACCCACTTTTTTGTTTCGTAAATACGTGGTACGTCCCTGCATTCTTTCTTTACGTCCCTGCATTCTTTCTTTTGTATTTTAAAGGTCCCTCTACTAATTCTGTCTTAATATCATATGTGTATGATTAGGAGTGTTGATGGATATAGTTGGCTCGGATTTGGATTCATAATTATATCTAACCTAATTTTTGATATTTTACAAGTTGTGAACTTGATTCATTCAATATTTTTTTAGACTCGAGAGGATTATATATATCATTTTAAACTCGTCTTAAAGCATGAATATTTTTGCCTCATATTTTACAGTAAATATAATTTAATCCTTGATTATTTTTCAATTAAATCCATGCATATCAAACCTTAAACTTGGTCAAAATTAATCAAGCAATTTAAATTAGTTAATGAACTAGATAAGAGTTGAGCGAATTTAAATAGGTACATCTGTTTAAAAAAGCATTTGTTTTCCATAATATCATATGTCATTTAATTGTATTGGTAAGAACAATTGATGGAAGGATCGATAAAAATTAATAGAGAGACTTTTAAAAGATAATTCGCTCATTATTATTTTACAATTTAATAATAATGAGCGATTTAAATTTAAATTTGTTTTCCTAATTCATTATTATTTTACAATTTAATAATAAGGATCGATAAAAGACTTTTAAAAATTAATCAAGCAATTTAAATTTGTTTTCCTAATTCATTTGTCATTTTAGGATTGTTCAGAGAAATCTAAGTCTTTTCATTATTATTTTGTAGAGAATTCGCTTTACTGCCCTTGTAATAAAAAAAAAAAACATTTAACTAGGTCTAGGGTGTTTTTTTTTGGTATTTTATATTTTTTTGCTACAATGTAGAAAATTTGCTTTACTGCCTTTGTTGTTGGTTTAACTCCGCAACCTCACCTGTATTACTAAGATTAATGAATCACTAATCGCTCGTTCACCATAAAAATCAATTTTATTTTTCGTATAAAATTTTTAATTTAAAATTAACATAACTCAATACGATTCATGTATTTTCTTAATCCGACCTACTTAATGTTCTACCACATGCTTAACCGAATTCCTCATTTGTAAGGGATACAATTTCTTTTCTTGATTATTATTATTATTATTATTATTTATTTTTATCTCAGAACACCTCAATTAATCCTAAATAAATATGTTTCCCACATTGTCAAGGCCAAAACTCAACCCTCCTTTTTTTGGTAATCTTGGCTGAAACCAATGGAGAGGGTATGGAAGGATCTCTTTTTTTATTTTTTTGAAATTTCTTATTCTTTCTCTCCATTTACATTTATACACATGCTATTTAGCATAATTTTAATCAGTTGTATAATTTCTTCAATTTCTTTCCCATTTCTTCCTCTTGGCCAAAAGTGAGCACTAAAAGGAGGGGGTTTGTTTTTTTTTTTTTAAAAAAAATAACCAATTACCTAATCTTAACACATGCTTATAATCATCAACAAGCCATAAATTTCATCATTACATAATCCACAAAACAAATCCCTAATTTTACATAATATAAATAATTGCATTTCTTCACCAAAACATTAAATTAAAACACTTAATTATATAGAATATGTCCATTATTTCAATGGAAGAATGTTTCAAGGAAGGAAAGCAAGAAAGCCCCAAGTTCTCTTCTCTTTCTCCCTAAACCCTAGCTTTTAATTTTTTAGACGCTGTTTGGTAATGTGGCTGCGGGTGAGGTTGACCCGCAGCCACATATATCAGTGTTTGGTAACAGAAAAAAAAAGTGATTTTTCTTGGTAGGACCCATCAATTTTCGTTGTCGTGCCACAAGTTTGGAGAAGCAGCATTTTGCTGCTTCTCGTGGTGATTTTCCAATGAACAGTGGAGCATGGCTCCACTGTCGCACTGTTCACTAAAGTGAACAGTTTTTTTTTTTTGTTGAAAAACTAGTACAGTTAATTGATTTCACTCGAACTATTCACGTGAACGTGAACAATAATTTTTTTTTTGTTTTTTTAAAAAATTAGTTTAAGGTTACTTAAATTTACTCGTACTGTAATCTCAATTTTATTCCTGATAATATTTTACCTAATTTTATTGCACGCTCAAAAAATCATGAAAACTATAGTTCTTGTCGAATGAATTTTGTACGTAATGAAATTATAATTTTTTTTTAAAAAAAATTGAGTTTTACTCGAAAAACTAGTATTTAATATTATTTAATAACACTACATAAATTAGAAGGATATCGCATGATGACGTAGCATTTGTGGAATTTGATCGTAATTCCAATTATGTTCTTGCCGGGTCCGACCCAGTTAAAAAAAATTCAGTTTTTATTTTTATTTTAATTGTGTTTTATTCAAAAAAATTAGAAGGATGTCGCTTGATGACGTAACAAAAAATTCAGTTTTTGTTGTTGTGTGCTTAAGACACCATGAAAAATATAGTCATTGTTGAATAAATTTCGTATGTGATGACATTGCATATAGTTTAATGAAATAATAAAAAAAATTTGATATCAATATTATTTATTTCATGATGTAATAATAGTAGTTAAATCTACAGTACTTAAATTAAAAATATTTTTTAATTATTTTATAACCTCAATTTGAAAAGCATTTTTTTAACCAAACACATTAAACTATTTTTTGTCCAACTTCAATTTCAACCACAGTTTTAACCAAACATATATTTTTCCAAACCAACCTCAATTAAAAGTACTTTTTATAAAACAACTTTTTTAAAATCACAACCACAACAGCAACCACAATACCAAACACACTATATTCTCTTCAAAATAACTCTATAATTCCTTAATCACCCCCTTTTGATCCCTAAACATATCTCAACTTCCCTGATTACACTTAATTTCTCTTTTTTTGGAGTGAATTTAGAAAGAATTTGAAACCCTCTCTTAGCTTCAAAATCGGCTGCAAAGAGAAGAAAATTAGGCATTTATATAGCCTAATTTTCTAATTTTGCACATTTATCCCATTTAGTTTAGTTTTTTTCCTAATTTGTCCCGTATCCTTTCCTTCTCAATTAATTAATGCCTTACCATTTATTTTTTGTTCAATTTCATCTCTTTCATACATTTATCTAGTTTTTTTTTTTTCATCCCAACCCATTTTGATCCCCGGATTAAAAATAAAGATATCCTCTTTTTATTTTTGGTTGGGTTAGATTATAACCGAGTTTTTACAATCACGGTCTCGACAAATATCTATTTCATGGTTTATGATAAAAATTATGAGCATTTTTTTTTTTATTATATACTTAAGTAAAAGTTGTTTTAAAAAAATAAAATTATTAAATCCATTTGAGTGCATGGACCAAGTTACAAGGTGATCGGGGTCATTCAATATATTATCATCTCAATACTTAAAAAAAAATTTCATCTTAATTTTTTTATAAGTTAAACCATGTTTTTATTAGTTATTCAGATTGTCTTTAAATTTATGAAATCAATTAATTCACATGAAGTTAGTTTTAATATAGTTTAATTAGAAACTGACAACATGCAAGGAGTCGGGTCAAATTTTTTTCAAGAATTATCTACTTATTCAAGTTTAATAAAATTACTAAAAATTTCCGGACGCTTTAAATGTATTTTTTATATTTAAAAAAAATTGAGATAGCCTAAAATGTAGCCGGCCAATGAACTAGTATTTACCATGTTATGTACAGTTACATGGTTTCCTCCACATTCAACAAATGAATCTTCATATCCATCTTTAATCATAGTTCTAGTACTTGGATTGGGATTTTATTTAAAAAATAGTCTGAGTTATTTAATTATAGTTATTGAAGCGTATTGTTAACTTGGGTTTATAATTGTTATTTAAAATGATATTATTTTATTATTTTTGATTTTTTAATTTTAATTCAATCAAGCTTGAATTGAATTGAGTTTAATTAAGTTAATTGAATTATGAATCAATTACATACCTATTTAAATTTAGTTAGATCAATACACAATATTATTTTTTATTTTAAAAATATATAAATTTATTTTAAAATTGTAAAAATGTTATAAAAAATATTTATTTTCTATTTATATTTTTATTTCTCACCCGTTTATATTTATCTCTGTTGTGCTCCGTAATACCATAATTTTTCTTCAAAGATTGGGATATTCTAAAATGGGTATTCCTAAATCAAAATTAAATCCTTTTCAAATCGGATTTTCTGTCATGTGTTGCAATGTATTCTATCAGTCTCATTCCTACCACTCTATGACACCACACCATACGTCATCAACCACGTGTCAATTTCCCAACACAACAGGAAGCAGATCCGTCACGATAAATACCCTCATTAAAAGGATAACACGGTAAATTCCAGATCATCGTGAACTTCACGCTTCCTCCTATCTTCAAAATAAAAAAAAAAGAATCCCCAAATCAAAATCTCTCACAAGAACTCCAGAATTAGGGTTTCTAATTAAACCCTAAATTCCCTACGAATTCGAACAATTGAGTTAGGTTTTTCATGATCAGGTTCAATTCGAAGAATTCGATTCGAAAAATCCAATCTTGAATCAATGGATTTGGACTATAACGGAGGCAACACCACCAACACAAACAAGCGAGTTTTTCACAGATTAGGAGGCGGGAAATCAGTGAACGACACGTCAAATCAGCATAACCATCAGCATCAGCAGAATCAGAAGGTCTGTTACCACTGGAGAGCTGGAAAGTGCAATAGATTCCCATGTCCATTTCTCCACCGTGAACTTCCAGCACCGCCGCCGCATGCGTCTGTGAACGGGGGAGGAGGAGGAGGAGGAGGAGCGAAGAGAGGGTTTGCGGGAAATGATTCGTCCTCGTTTTCAGGGAGGAGGGGTGGTAATAGTAATTATAGTAATAGTTGGGGGCGATTTGGAAATAAAGGTGATGTTAGAGGGGTGAAAAGGGTAAGTGTGGAGAAAGTGTGTAATTTTTGGGTACAAGGGAATTGTAGTTTTGGTGATAAGTGTAGGTATTTGCATTCTTGGAGTTTAGGTGATGGGTTTTCTTTGGTGACTCAACTTGAAGGGCATCAAAAGGTTGAGTTTTTTTTGTGATTTTGTAGGATTTTTTGTAATCTGTTTTTGTGGGTTTTGGATTTGGTGATTGATTTTGTGCTTTTTGATGTGAGCAGGTGATTAGTGGGATTGCATTACCATCTGGGTCTGATAAGCTGTATACAGGGAGTAAAGATGAGACTGTTAGAGTTTGGGATTGCCAGTCTGGACAGGTTGGAGTTTTACTTGTTTTTCAGTTTGAATTTGGTTAATTTTTTTAGTAGACATGAAGGTTATGATTGTAATTGAATTTTAATGATGTGCTTTTGATTGGAGCACTGGTGTTTCAAATTGATGTTTCTAATATTTGTATTGGATCAATTATCCAATTTCTGTTAAAGCTAAGACTATGATTATATTGAGATATTCAAAAGCAAGATACCAGCGGGGAGTTGCTTCAAGTTCCACCATTTTCTTTATTATAGTATATAAAAAATTATTTTTTTTAATGGAAAATATTACTTTTATCTACTGTTTTTTTTTGGCTCATCTAAATGTTTAGTGACAAACTTGCTATATGAATGTTGTTTGCCTCTGTTGTTTTGGCAGTGTACGGGTGTGGTTAATCTTGGTGGTGAGGTTGGTTGCATGATTAGTGAAGGTCCTTGGATTTTTGTTGGCCTTCCAAATGTTGTCAAGGTTAGGCAAGCCTCTCTTATTGTTCTTGACTTCCATTTTATATGACTCTAAACCGAATTTATAACAATGTTCAGAACAAAGTTACCTCCATGGGAATGGCTCTAACACAATTCTTTTGCAGGCGTGGAATACACAAACTAACGCTGACCTAAGTCTTAATGGGCCTATTGGACAAGTGTATGCTCTGGTTGTGGGCAATGATTTGTTATTTGCTGGTACGCAGGTAATCTTTTTCTTTCTTGGGCATGGATTATCCTTAAAGTTCTATTGGTTCTCATGTTCTCACCATATACTGTCCACCATTATTTTTAATGTTGGAAAGTATCTTGTTCATCCTATTAGGGATTTTGTTTGCATTATACATACTCTCACATAGTTATGCCTAGACTAACATTGTATGGGTGGGTGTTTGTGCATGCTAGATTGTTTGGAATTGAATTGAGAAATAACTTTGACCACTGAATTTTCTTTGGTGTAGGATGGGTCAATATTGGTATGGAAATTCAATGCAGCTACCTACAACTTTGAACCAGCTGTATCACTAAAGGATCACAAAATGGCCGTTGTTTCATTAGTTGTCGGAGCTAATAGACTCTACTCTGGCTCTATGGACCATTCTATAAAAGTAAGTTGGTTTAGTGCCATGTGGAATTTTATCTTTTGTTTTAATGCAGGACCTCCAGTGGTTGTTAGAACTTAGTATAGTAGGTTTGATTCTCCCATGTACTTTTCTTCTGCCTTTTCTTTTAACAATTACTTCATCATGCACTTTTTCTTAGGTCTGGAGCCTTGAAACTTTGCAATGTATACAGACGCTGACAGATCATACTTCAGTGGTCATGTCGCTACTATGCTGGGAACAGTTTCTTCTATCATGCTCGTTGGACCAAACAATAAAGGTTTGCTTATATTAATATTATGCTTCTCCTTTCCCCTTTTACTGGGATAAGGTTATTTAGTTGTTCTCACAATTTTTTTTGTTTCAGGTGTGGGCTGCTACAGAAAGTGGAAACTTAGAAGTAACATTCACTCACAACGAAGAACATGTAGGTTATGCAGTTCCATTTGTTTATTTTTCATTGAATTTCAGTATGTGGTTTCATGTTTTTGTGGCTTTAAATGGTCATTCCATTTTGGTCTACTTAGTGATGCAGGACAGCGTAGGGGAAAGTATGAACAATGTAGGGGCGCTGCTCTGAATCTGACTTTTAGAGGCTTCTTTAGGGCTGTGTTTTTGTGGATTTCTGCTGGAATTTGAGAAAGTATGTGGGTGGGATAGGATTCTTGGAGCCACACCTAGAGGATAGAAAAACCTAAGTTTCGGTTCTTAGGAGTCATACCTAAGGGAGATTGAGTCACACAAGGGAGATTGAGTCACACAATCGACAGCAAATTGTTGGAATTTTGTTCATCAACCGTCTTTAAAATATCAAATACTACATAACATTTATATAGAGATACTAGTACTCGTAGTCCAACAAGGGCTTATTAATCTATAGAAGAAATCTATTTAGAATAGAAAGACCCTTACTTTAGGACCGGTAGAATACTAAATAGAAATTAACCTTTTTATCACATTTTCCAGCAAATCTGAAAATTACAGAAATACCATTGTTCATAAGAGGTCATCAATCTTGCTGCTTTTGTTGTCTGTAAGACTCTGTATCGCTTAGATCTCAATAAAGTTCTGTGCCAGAACCGTTGGTTGTTTGTTTGTATAGTGTAGCTTCGTGAGGTCTCACAAGGAAGGTTCAATAATGGCCTAGATTTATTAGAGTATTAATAAATTGTCACATTGATAGTATTTATGAATTATATAAGCACATTACTCTTGGGTTCTGAGGGATGGATGCTGATTACAGAAACATCAAAACCTTTATGTTCATGATAAGATGGTGAAGCCATGAAAAGATCTTTTTTATCCTTCTAAAAGTGATTCAGTTCTTTTCAAATCATGTTGTTGGAAAAGAGGATAGTTCATTGACTTAACTACCTACCTTCTGCAGGGCCTGCTTACCCTTTGTGGGATGCATGATCCGGAAGGCAAGCCAGTCTTGCTATGCTCCAGTAATGACAATTCAGTCCACCTCTATGATTTACCATCGTGAGTTTTCGGCAATTACTTTTTCTTTTTGTTAATCCTAGTTTTGTGTGTCGACTTATATTTTGTTCCTTTGCATATTGCTTTTGTTCAGACTTGCGGTTCTTAATTTTAATGCTTTTTACCATGTTCAGGTTCTCGGAAAAGGGCAAAATGTTTGCCAAACAAGAGATCCGTGCCATTCAAACTGGTCCTGGGGGCCTATTTTTCACTGGCGATGGCACTGGTCAAGTGAGAGTGTGGAATTCTGTCGCTGTACCAACTACCACAACTTGATGGCCACTTCTATTTTTATGTGTCATCATGCATTTTTCCTTCTCTATAATTTAATTTTAACCTTTTCTTTTACTGGGTTCTCATGTGATGTAAGTTTGCGGGAGGAATAAATTAAGAAGAGATTGCTAGTTTTGGGTTCCTTCTGTTATAGAGTGCCATAGTTATAGAAAGAAGAAACACGTTGCTGATATCCAAGTCATACTGTAGTTCATAGCATTTGCTGCGTTTCGATCATTGTATGTCAATTGAGTTCCAAAATAATTTGGAAAGAGTTCCTTACCTTGTGCACTTTCTCTACGATGTCTTCAGGAATGTAGAAAAGGAGTTACTGATGATCAAATTTTCAGTTGCAGCCCTCTCTGCACTCACTCACAGATACTGTACATGTTTCTATATCTTTACCTGGTGGTTTATTTTAACTCTGGGTGTTATTTTTCATAGTGTGAGGTTTGGTTGGGCAGTTATGGTCAAAGGTTGGTATTTGGTGGAGCTAATTAGCAAGCATAATAGTATTCAAAAGGTGATTCCTATGTATGAGATGTGATGAAAGCTGACAGGAGCATGCGAGTCCCTTGTGTAATTTTTCTTGCTTCTTTGTAGCGGGGTGGATTGTAAATTGAAGTGGAAAATTAAGGGCAGGAGCACTCATTGATGAACTTTCAATGAATTACTTGTTCTCTGTTTCCGTAGCGTTCAAACAGTTTTCTCAGCCTGTAACAAATCTGGACAGATTAAACCACTGTGAACACTGGTTTCAAGGGGGCTTCGACTTCCTTATGGGAGAATCCAAACCAGTGAGTTATCTGGGGTTTTGTGGCGATCCAGGACTGATCTGCGAAAAGAAATAATTATTGACTAAATAAATGGAGAGGAATCCTCTATCGGGCAAGAAAGTCTTACCAAGCTGATCAGACTCAAACAATCGGTGACAGGAGAAATTTTTTTGACTCTAAGACCGGTCATTTGCACGTTATTAAAAATAACACATCAGAATTTAGAACGCAATGAAGTTTTCCTGCCGCAGTTTCTTTTTATAAGTTCTAGAGAGCATGCATTGTTGTTAAAAATGAAGCAGCATCCTCATCAATATTTCAATATGTACAGATGCTGCTTCATAGTTGCTTCAATGATTCACGACTGCTGTTACTGGTCTTGGCATTGCTGTACCCATTCTGTATTCCTCAAATCAAGCCAAAAACGATCATTCAGAATCCCAACTTGCAATTCTGATCGCCTTTTTTATTTTTTACTATTAATATTGGAAGCTTCTGTTTTGCTTTGAAACATCAACCAAGAAGCTATCTTTAAGTAAAATATCTTGATCTTATGATGATCACCAAACACAAATTGCTGAAAGGTGACAGGGATGCTTACCCTGGTGGGCACGGCTAAGATTTTTCTTCAAATATAATTAGTTTTGTACTTTTGTACTTTTGTACTAGTACTCGAATACAACAGCCTGGAGTACTTAGCCGTGCACCGCCACAGTTGTGCAACTCATGCCATGGTTCTTGTTTCCGTAGCAGTTACACCACAGCTAAAAGATAAGGAAGGAAAAGGAGAAATTTGCTGCTATACAGGACATTCCTCCAGAAACAAATCAAATGAAACAGCAAGCGAAAAGATTGGAAATGCAGAGAGTAGTCGCCCTAGGGAAAAACATCATCGACAATTTCAATTGTCTCTCTTCTCTCGTCAGAGAAATTCTCATAATTTACAGCTGCATGTAAAACCTTATAAAAGTACCATACAGACATTACACGAAATAAGAACAAATGTACTGATGGCATCACATCATTATTTAGAAGAACAAGTTTGCTTATTATATAAGCCCCTTACAAGATTCTTTTTGCATATTCTCCCATCGCTCTCTTCCTTCTTTATATTTTTTTTTTAGTATTCTCAAAGGATAAGTTCTCAGCTGATTTTACAGGTTAAACATGACCTTGATGGCAGTACTGCCGCTAGCACTGGTCTCAAAAGCTTCCTCAACCTCCTTCTGGGAGAATCCAAACCTGTGAGTTATCAGGGGTTTTACGTCGATTTTACCACTACTCAAAAACTCAATGCATAGTGGCCATGTGTTCTTGTAGCGGAAGACACCGATGACATCAACCTCCCTGAAATAGCAAAGAGCAAAAGCACATGAAATTCTCAATAAATGTAAACACTGATATATGAGGCACCCCTATAGTATTGACACTCATAGTTCATTTGTAAATTCTTAGTGAGATATTCTTATCTTGCTTTCATTTTTTGCACCAAGAGCTTTCATTTATCCACCGTATAACAATTCCACTCCATGACCATAACCTTAACCGAAAGACTAGAAGAAAAAGAACTACTATCAATTACCTTGCAGCAGCTGGAGTTAGAGGGACGGTCATCTCATTGTGACCCATCCCTATAAGGCAAACTTTTCCTCCTGGCCTAGTGGCACTCAGGGCTGTTGACATGGTTTTGTTAAAGCCTGCACAATCAAAAGTGACATCCACTCCAGTCCCCATAGCTTGATGTATCAATACCACTTCTTGATCTACATCCTGTAAAAGTTTGATCAGAAGAGAATGTTTTTGGTAGTTCGAGACTAAAATGGAAATAAAAAGGGTAAAACTTTGATTTGGGTTGTTTCAGGTTGGCTTTAAAGCAGAAACAACCCCAGGTTGGATACATCTGTTATCGAATTACCAATCCATTTACCATCTGAACCGATTCATGAAGATTTTAGGCTGTTGGGTTATTCTATAGTTCTTTCTATGCTAACAAGAGACAAACTTGTCATAATTCATAAAATATGTGAATGGGGTTAAGATTCTACTGTGTAATGAGAAAAAATTGAAATATATGTATAAGAAACCTGAAGATTTGTTGAAACTTTAACAATTTCATCAGCACCAAGATCCTTGGCGACAGATAAACGGTAGTCGTCCACATCCACAATGACAATTCTGGGTGCTCCAAAAGCACGAGCTGCTAGCAGTGTAACAAGTCCTATGGGTCCAGCTCCCATGACCAGCACATTTGTTTCTGGACCAATATTAGCTCGACGGCAAGCATGAACTCCAACACTTAAAGGCTCACACATTGCCCCTTCCTCCAAGCTGACATTATCTGGCAGTTTAAAACATAGGTCTGCAGGATGCACCACCTGTTGACAAGAATGAAAGAATCGTCAATGCTATACCTATTTCCTCGGTAAATCCATCTGCAACTCATTCATTTCTTCAAACAATGTCAAAAATATGCAATTCCAGAGACTCAACCATTGGCAACAGAAGTCGTTCAAACCTATCATTGAAGCATTACTATGGAAATGACGGGTTACAAAAACTTTCCAAAAGGCTCGATGATACGAGACTTATGAATTATTCAATGTTCAAAACGGTACAAATTAAACTACCTGAATGTTACATCAACCTCCAGACATGGATGTCCAGCTGATAACATGATGGTATATATTTCCATTATATGTTCATAGAACTACTCTAACTAGAAAATTAAAACCGGCCAAGTACATAGATGCTTTAAGCATAAAAAGATCCCTTGTGCAAGCAAGGCCATAAAAATTATGCATGATTACACTACAGTAGTTCTTATCATAGGATCACACAGACTTACAGTGTGAAATGCAGCATATTTGTTACCTGATTGGCAAGAGACCCGTGAACCGGTGGAGTTGCAAAGAACTTCATATCAGGGCATAGATTGTATCGACCTTCTTTGCAAAGGTAGCATCGCCAGCAACTAATCCCAGGTTCCAATGCCACACGGTCTCCAGGCACAAGACTCTTAATCTCACTTCCAACCTCCTCTATGATCCCAGCACACTCATGCCCAATGACCATCGGCTCTTTCACTACAAAATGTGCACACTTCATGGTCTGAAAAGAATGACCGAAAAATATACTTGTCAGACACCAACATCAAAAGAGAGAAACCCCAGTAGTTGGTATAAACAATTTTCATTTTACTTCATTTTCACCTCGAATTAAACTCACTAATTCCCCATCTGCTTGCACGGAAACAACGAACTAACTTATTAATGTGCACCGTGATTATTACTTGAATACAGAACCTAGACTTTACGAATTCGACTATATGCATGAATGCCTCAAATACTGATTTTTGGTTCATTTTTTACAGAATCCCAGCTACCCATCAAGAGTCGACTGAATTAGCCAATGAGTAGATAATATACAGAACACAAATCACAATAATCAATGGCATGGATAGCATAGGCAATTGATGAGAAGTTGAGCCATACCTTAAGATAGTGAACATCACTTCCACAAATACCAACAGCTTTCATTCTTACTCTAACATCATGGGGTCCTAAAAATGACATAAAACAAACAGACCAATCACACAGTAAATCAAATTAAGCAAAGGGCACTCAATAGAAATTTATATATATAGATTTGTCAATAAACAATATCATATTCAGGCAACATCATGAACAAGAATATTGGTTAATACTTGGTACTGCAAGATGATGCAGAAAGAGAGAGATTGGATAAGTACCAAGACAAGGGAGCTTGAAAGGCTGAATCTTGAGAGTATTGACACCAAGAAGCCAAGCGGCCATGTTCTCCTCTTCTCCATCTTTGGTTTCCCCATGTGACATCCCTCCTTTGCCCATGTTTGCTATATCCTCTTTGAACGCCGACACAAACAGACTGTAAGTCAAAAGCTTTAGAGTGTGAGATCAACAAGCACTAGGATTCTGTATTCACAAGGCCATGAAAGATGTAAATATAAGGAAAGGAAAAAAAAGAAAAGAAAAGATATGATGACTAGGAGAGATAAGGGTTGGACAACAAGCACCTTAATTGATTCTGTCGGTCATATTCTGCTTATTTATTTTCCTATCACCTTTGGCATCCATATCTCATTGTCCATATCCATTCCATTACTCTCGGCTATTGATTTTATCCTGATTTTTTTTATATATATATGTCTTTATTCTATTTAACTATGCAAGGAACCTAATGCATTTTCAACATCAAGTTTGCTTTCTTTCATTTGCCACTTGAGACTTTGGTGCCATTGCCACAGTATAAGGACATGAAGTTACAGGTTACAAACAAAAGTTAAAGATCGATCACTTTCAGTAAAAGCCAAAGCCAATGGAGCAGAGAAGGACTGGTAGGTCATTAGCATTTCTCAGTCAAATAAAGAATGGACTTTTCAGTAAAAGACAATGAACAATACAGGGCTGGTAGGAAGCAACACTAGCTTACTAGTACAAAATGAAAGTGGAGGTTTTTGGATTAGATAAGATTCTCTTCTATACAAAAGGATGCAATTTTCGATCTTCTTCTCAAGGAAGAGGATACAATTAAGAATACCATTTGATAAAAAACAGTGAAGAACAGAAAGAAAGTGAGAGATGGCACATGGTGGTGGTGCTGCTGCTGATGTTATGGCATGCAAACAAGAAGAAGAAGAAGAAGTAGAGAACAAGGCTGCTTGGCTTCTTGGGATCAAAACCCTAAAGATTCAGCCTTACCATCTTCCTCCTCTTGGTAAGGTCTAGTCTCCTTTTAGATCACAAAATTCTGAGTCAAAAACATTATAATTGCTTCTCATTTAACTTAATTTCAATATTCTATTAGAAATTGTTAAAGAAACTGAATGTTTAATATATCTAATGATGAAATTTTATAGGTCCTCTTGATGTTAAAGTAAGGATCAAAGCACTTGGTATATGTGGAAGTGATGTTCATCACTTCAAGGTGAAAATCCAGTCTTAAACCTCATATCAGTACCCCCAACAATATATAATTTCTTGATAGAATCCCTGACTACTAATGTTATCAATTGAGTCCCTCCTTTTTTTCTTTTTAATCATGGAATCTAGCAATATCTTTAAACACAAAATAGTGCAGAGTACATCCTGTTTCCAAAACCAGTGCCTATGATCTGCCAGATCATTTTCTAATTGATTTAACAGTAATTGATAAAATTGGTAGTTGAGAGACTCAATTGGTAAACTATATATAGTTGGGGGGACTGATATTAGGTCTGTCCTTAGTTCTTGCCTTTTTAACAATGTAATCCTGCTGTATTGGCTCTTGTTAGCTACTGATCATGTCCTAAATGTTATACGTGAATACTGTTTTCATGATCACAAGACAATGAGATGTGCAAGCTTTGTTGTCAAGAAGCCAATGGTTATAGGACATGAATGTGCTGGGATCATAGAAGACGTTGGGAGTGAAGTGAAGTCTCTAGCTGTTGGTGATCGAGTAGCATTGGAACCTGGAATCAGTTGCCGAAGATGCAATCTTTGCAAAGAAGGTCGCTACAATTTATGTCCAGAGATGAAGTTCTTTGGTTCTCCACCAACCAATGGCTCTCTAGCTAACAAGGTGATCAAATTGTTGTGGAAGGAGTTTTATGCAACACATGTCATTGTTGTCTTGAGGCACTACTGGTGATAAGAAACATGAATTTTGTTTTATGATACCAGGTAGTGCATCCTGCGAATCTTTGTTTCAAACTACCAGACAATGTGAGCCTGGAGGAAGGAGCTATGTGTGAGCCCCTCAGTGTTGGTGTCCATGCCTGTCGCCGTGCACAAATTGGTCCTGAGACAAATGTATTGATCATGGGAGCAGGACCAATAGGCCTCATCACTTTGCTTGCTTCTCGTGCATTTGGCGCCCCTAGAGTGGTGATTGTTGACGTTGATGATCGCCGTTTATCCATTGCAAAGAATCTTGGTGCAGATGAGATCATTCATGTCTCAACAAATATTCAGGTTATAAATGCTGAACAGTCAGGAATTTGAGAAATTGTGTTATGGTCTAATGCGCAAGTGATTTTACAGGATGTCGATGAAGAGGTAATAAAGATACAAAATGCTATGGGTTCAGGAATTGATGTGAGCTTTGATTGTGTTGGATACAACAAAACCATGACTACAGCCCTGAATGCCACTCAATCAGGTGGTAAAGTTTGCCTTATTGGTTTGGCCCTGACTGAGATGACTGTCCCTCTTACCCCATCAGCTGCAAGGTATGCAATCTCTTATTGCCAAGGAACAAGACATTAAATTTGTATGTCCTGATGATAGGAGGGTGTTTTTGTTGTAGGGAGGTGGATGTTATTGGCATATTCCGGTACAGGAACACATGGCCGCTCTGTATTGAATTCTTGAAAACCGGCAAGATTGATGTTAAGCCTTTGATAACTCACAGATTTAGGTTCTCACAAGAGGAGGTAGAACAAGCCTTTGAGACTAGTGCTGGTGGTGGCAATGCCATTAAGGTCATGTTTAACCTGTAAGGATTATAGCTAAGGTATCCATTTGTATAGCCAGTAAGGAAGCACATATTCTAAGCTTTCTCTATTGGATTTTTTATCCATTTGCAGAAAGCTAATCTAAGTATGTGTAAGCTAATAAATAAGGCACTGGAAAATTTGCTCTTTTTTTCCTCTTTAGGTTGTCTTGATTGATTATTCCTGATGAGCCACAAGAAGGTCATGTGTGGAAAGGAAGAACATGGGGGTCGCCACATAAAATTGTAGATTAGTCACTCTTAGATGACAGCAGTTAATCAGAGACTGTAATCGAGTCTGCCATGAATGTGCACTTTAGGGAAGGACACTTCCTTAAAGACTGCAGGGGGTGATAACTCCTGCTTGGAGTTAGCAGTATCTGCAAGACTTGCTCCATTTGATGAGGAAGCAGCTTCAACAGCATTCACCGAATTTCGAAAATCAAGCTCCTGTTGAATCACAATCTGAAGAGAAGATAACTGGGTTTGTATTTTTAAATGAGCAATTCAATGGATGCACAGCAGAGACTCTGAGGATACTTCAGAGCAAAAATGACAGCAACAGGTGTACTTTTGATGATGAGGAGGACTTGCTAATGGCATGCATTATAGAGGAGATGACAATAGAGGTCCATGGAGATAGAGGACGCTCCTCTCCGCCTTTAGTGCGTGTCTATATATATATATATATATTTGGGTACGGAGATCCATCATGTTAGAGAAGGAGTTATCCTCCTTCGTATTCGAAAAAGTCAGGTATTTTTATCTTCTTTCACCTCCACCTCGTGCAGGAAGAACGAACTTTATATCCAGCTCCATTCGGATAAATAGAGGTAGACCTTTACGGAGACAGGTATAATTGCAATCTCTACAGATTTAAAGTGAGTGCAAAAGCTTTGAAAACTTTTTCCTTCAGGAATATCTTGCAGAATGGGTGCAAATTGAATCACTGTGACTTGGCCGTCGAGAAACTTGTTAATGGAGGTTTTGTTACTGAAACGTTCGTACAGTTGTTCGAGAGTGTGGCTGAGATTGTTTTTTAAAGTATTTTTTACTTGGAAATATATTAAAATAATATTTTTATTTTTATTTTTTAAAATTTATTTTTAACATCAAAATAATCTAAAAATATAAAATATTAATTTAAAACAAAAACAATTTCAAATTTTAATAAAAAAAATACATTAAAACTCAAACAAAAACACAGCGAAGACAAAGACATGCAGGAAAATGTTCCAAGCAAGAACTGAAGATCAGCGAAGGACAAATGTCAAGAAACTTGATTAGTTTCTCGACTTTTAGAATAGAAAAAACCTCTGCACATGCATCCAAGATTGACTTATGAAAGCTCAAACTCATTAATTTCTCCTTTGATGCCTTGAATTCTTGCATTAATCGTATTCATGCTCTCGTATTGCATTCTTTCTTCAAATATCAGACTCGGTTTGACAATGTGGTATTGTGTGGTTGGAGATGTTTTAGGCTAATTATAATTTTAAAAGTTGCTTGGTTGCTTAAACATATTTTTCATCTCAAATTGTGTTAAAAACTTGAGTTCGTGAAAAGTTATAATTTGTTTCTTTTTTTAATCATGTCTTTTTAAACCGCAATCTTAAAAGCTATGATAATATCAAACATATTTTTAGATAGTGTTTGATTATTATCGTGAGATAAAAAAAAAAAAAAAAAAATAAAAACAAAAATATATTTGATTGAAGAGACAAAGACATAGATGTAAAAATAAATATATCTCTAGAACAATTTTAGAATGATTTTTTGTACTTTCAAAACAAGAAATATAGAAGGAACATGTATCTAGAAATAATATTTATTATTTTTATTTTTTAAATATCATTTTAAAAAACTTTCAATTTTAAATTTGTCCAACTAAGACATGTAAGGATAAAAATAGTTATTATTGTAGTTTTAAAACTCAACTCAGGAGGTCGATCCTAGGCAAAGCCTGGGCCACTGGTCAAGGCTTAGGTCACAGATCGGGTTGTCCCGAGTTAGCATAAGAATAAAAGTGGTTATTAACATAGTTTTAAAACCCGATTCGGGGGTTGACCGGGACAAGTCCCAAGTCATGGGTCAGGAGGGTCGACACGGGTTGACCCAAGTCAATGTATAGATAAGAATGATTATTACGATAGTTATAAAACCTTGTTTTGATAAAAAACTTCTTTCAAAATAGTCAACGGATTTTTGACTCGTGTTTTATCCTAGATTGATTTGAATTTTTAATTAAATCATGTTAAATCAATCATTCCTCTATTTTTTTTTAAACTCGGACTAGTCCAGGCCTCAAGTCGACCCAGTTCCAGGTCAACCTATCAAAGCTAGTCTTAGTTTTGTAACTAGAGTTATTATAATATTATTAATTTTAATACTTAATATAAACTAAAATAATATACATCCACACACACAACAATACATATTAAAAATAAAATTAATTTTTTCAAATTTCATTATGTCTCGTCCACCTTAAACAAACAAGATATACAAATAATTACTTTGATTTTTACATCATTATTAAATATAATTCTGTTCATTTTTTTTTCTATCTTGTCTCCTCCATCTCTTCTGGGATAGAAACCAAACAATAACGATGAAAATCCAAAATATAGCTTTCCAGGCGAGAGGACTGTCTCCAGACATAACCATGCCAGCTGACTAATTCATCCACAAGCTCAAATAAGTATGCACCCATTGCATTAGTTTACAGTGATGTTATTCAAAACCATTTAACATAGTCAGGATTTCAATTTGTTATCCTCTCATAAAATAAATAAGGACTGTCTCGTTAATTCTGAAGTAGAAAAGGTGAAACATTGCTCTAAAATCTTGGGATATTTTAAATATTTAATTATTCTATGATTCTACATCTAGACCAGAATATTATCTTGACCATCACATATCATCAAATGGCTATCACCAGGGCCAAGTTAGAGGAATCTGAGGAGCCTTCAAGTCAAAAGCAATCTGATAAAATTTAGACAGCATTTATTTATTTATTTATTACCGTAGATGTTCGGGCTAGCTTACATGGATCTTGATTAATCTCACAGGTTCTAAAATTAAAGATCATGTAAGCTTTCAGTGACCCTGAGATTGGTGGAACTCAAAACGGTGATCTTTAAAAAGCAAATCCAAAACATGAATAATTATACTCCCTCGAGATTCAGACCGCACTGTTCCTGCATATGTAAGAGGTGGCCGAAGCTGAACCGTTAAACTAGCCAGTTCATCTGTACTATTCCTAGGATTTTTTCTTAATCAAATTGTTCAATGTATACTCCCAACATTTCCACGACAAGCATCTTGAAAGAAAATGTTTCCTCCATTGACAGATAAACTTGGGGCAAATTGATAAGGTTCTGACAGGTCGTTCAACTACTTTTGCCCACCTAGCTTGATTTGACTCTTACAAGTTTTGTTCTCTCATCTTTCAATCTCCCAATCTAATTTTATATTAAAGATTCACCATTAATATGAAGTCTGATGGGCTCTCTTAATGAGTTCTTGAGTGCTACTGTGTGATGGTGTGCAAGCATGGTTTCTGGTTTGTTTTGTAGTCTCTTCAGTAGAGTATACTTGGAATAAAGCCTTGCTGCTGTCACTTCCAATAGTCGTAGCACTGAAAATGTGGAATTTTGACGTGTGAGTGTTCTATTTTTTTTTTTAATGCGTTTTGAAAACATGATTTATTCGAAAAAAAAATATAAAAAAATAATTTAATATATTTTTAAATAAAAAATTTTTTTCAAAAGAAACTTCCACCGTAATAACAAATAGTCATCTCCCTGTATTTTTTATAAGTAAATTTTGATAGAAAATATATTAAAATAATAATTTCTTAGAAGTTTTTATTTTATTTTAATATTAGTATATCAAAATTATTTAAAAATACTTAAAAAACATCAATTTAATATTTTTTTTTATAAAAAAAACATATTTAAAAACTGGCTGGAACTTCCTTAAATAAATGATGCTTAGAATGTATCCATCAGTTAATTAGTGATGCTTGTTTTATTTCAATGCTAGCTATCATCCGATTCCAATAAATTACGGGATAATGATATAATTAATCATCATTAATGAGATTGAAAGGATGGATTTAGTCTCCGAATGTGGAGGTTAATTTTGAAAAACTTCTTGATTGTAAAACAAGAAATATAATTAAATTCTATTATTTTTTTTAACCAAAATTAAATTGAATAATGATGGATGCTGACTGTGGCAAGAGATATAATTAATAAGAGAAGTGTTACCATCACCAATGGCTGCTCCTTAATACCTCCTTCATTAGTTTGCTAATTATGAATATATATTAATTACAAGCTTATACTATGTCATTTATCTGATGTGATACACTAGCTGACTAGCATACTTTTTAATCCCAACTTATAATTAATTAATTATGGGATTTAGGGTTTAGGTGGCAAGTAACTTTCACAGCTTACCAAACCTTCATAACAAGGACGGTCCATTAATTAATCAATGGTTTGGTAAACAATATTAATTTTTTGATCTCTTATTTAATTAATTTTTCCCTAAACACTTATCGTCCCCATATACAATCCTCTCCAAATTCGTTCCTTCCAAGTTCCAATTTAACATAAATTCAGTTCAAGATTTTCGTTGAAACAATAACACTATTTTGAATCACATTTTTAATGAATGAATACAACTCAACATGGTGTTTTCAGATTGGTATCATTAATCTTGCATTTTTTTTTTAAAAAAATAGAAGTTGATTGAAGAATTTAATCAAATTAAAGTGCTTTATTTTTAGTCATTTTGTTTTTACATTTCAATAGTATTTTTGAAAAAATTTGAATTTTTTATTTTTTTCTTCACTTCAAAATAATTTTTTTGGTGTTTTCAGATTATTTTGATGTGCTGATGTTAAAAATATTTTTTTTTAAAAATAAAAAATATATTATTTTAATATATTTCCAAGCGAAAAGCAACAATCACTACACTCTCAAATATTATTATTTAATTATTTTTCTAAGGGGTAAGTTTATACATCAACGAAGACTAATTCCCTAAACATGACACACCCTCCACGTTGATACATTCAAATGAATTCATTTAGATACCGAATTCAAGATTTAAACCTAAAAAATTAAGAAAAAAAGCATATTCTTTTAACCACCACATACCCTCTTGAAATTATTAAGTTTTAAATTAGAAAAAAGAGAGGAAGAAATGGGTTACGCGATCAAAGTTAGCAATAGATGCTAGAAGAAAAACCTAAAGTAATTAACATTAATTTGGACCGTTAATTGCTGAGATTTTACAAATAAAATATAGTTAATTAGTGGTTAAACGGAGGACTAGCAGTACATTGACTTCTTGGAAAAAGGTCTTCTGAAATAGATTCCCACTTTCCCTTCCTCTTAAGCTTCGCCCTCCTCCTTTACAACGAATGGATAAAAGAAACAAAAAAAAAAAGAAAAAAAAGCAGTGGTTAGATAACATCCAAAACGACAGGCACTTGATTAATCTTGAGGACTACTTGAACTCTGATTCTGATGATAAAAAAGATGCCCCCTTCTCACATTAGAAAATCTATCTCCGAATCCATTGTATTGTTTTTTTCTTGTTTAAATTTTATTTTTATTTGGAAATATATTAAAATAATATATATTTTTTTTATTTTTAAAATTTATTTTTGACATCAACATTTTAAAATATCTAAAAATTAAAAATAATAATTTAAAATTAAAAAAATTAATTTTTTTTCAAAAACACAATTAAATTGCAATACCTAACACCACCTAAATTTACCTCCATGATCATAAGAAACAACTAGGAAACGACAAGCCCTGTGGATACAAATATCATTAGAAACTCCATTCAAATAATTTTTAACAATCCTTCTGTACTGACTTTAAACGGGAATTAGTCTGCAATAGTTATAGCAATTACCTTATATTTTTTTTATTTAAGATAATATACATTGTTGTTTGTTTAAAAATAATTTTTTTTTTATTGTGTTTAGAATCGTCTAAAATGATATTTTTTTTTATAAAAAATTCTAAACTAAGAAAGTGATTTAAAAAACTTTCAAATTTATATCTCAATGAATTTATTTCAGTGAACAATCATTAAAATTTATAAAACAAGAAAGATACAAACTTCATGAAAATAAAATATTTTACAACAAAATTTTCTTATTCAATTGAATTCTCAAAGCTACTAATAACAAAAAAAAAAAAGAGGATAATGAGGCATGTGGGTCTCATGCATGATGATTACTAGAAAAGATGAACACAACTATATCATCTAGAGGATATTATATTAGAAAGAATCCATGGCAATGATAATAGCTTAATGATGATTTGAATAAGTCCATCCTAATTAAGACGTGATTGATAAGGAAAAGGGAGCAAATATGAACATATATCCTTGTACTGCACTCGAGTGTCGAGACTACTCTTGGGAGCAAATGAAGCTTCAAGCATAAAATGGCCAACGGATGCAACGCTAAGCATAAAGGGTCTTAGAACTGGATCACTTACTTATAAATTGAATTCAAGCAAATAAGTGAGCCTAATATTATTATTATTAGTTGTGTGACATGATGAAGTTCACTTATTATTCATTACGAACACTCATTTGAATTTCATATCGAGTTTGGACATTTAATAATTCAAACTTGTTTAAATTTCATTACAAGGTTGGTCATCTATTTTTTATAAAATTTCACCAATCCGATGATATTTTTATTTTAAATCCCACAAATTTAGAGGTATTTTCCTCTTAAAAAGTTCACCAATTCAATGATAATTTTCTTATAAATCCCATTAGTTTGATGATAATTTCCTTCTAGATGATAGTTTTATTTTTAGAAAGTCTATAAATCTAGTGACAATTTTATTTCAAATGATATTTTAATTAAGAGTAAAATCATTAATTTGATGTTAATTGTTTTTAGATGATATTTTTATTTCTTGTAAAGCTCATCAATCCAATGTCAATTTTTTTAAAAATAGCTTTTTAATTCAAGTAAAAGCACATCCAACCTATGCCAACTTTCTTTTGACCATTATTTTTAATTTCATGTCAGGACTAACCCATTATTTTTAAGTTTCATGTCGAGGTTGGTATTATAATTTTGATCCATCATTTTAAAATTTTTCATGTCAAGGATGGTCACTTAACAATCTAGATCGATTTTTCAATTCTCCTATTAAGGTTAATTACTTAATAATTTTGATTCATTTTTAATTTTTCATATAGAGGATGATACTTCACAATTCAGATCCACTTTTAAATTTTCATGTTAAGGTTTATCAACTAACAATTTGGAGCCGCTTCTAGATTCTATATTAAGATTTGTTATCTAACAATTTGGACCATTTAGATTTTAAGATCCATCGAAACACCCCTTTTATTATCTTTTTTTTCTTTACAAAACTATACAAAGCCAATCAAAAACGAGTTTTTCAATGTCTTTATACGTAAATATTATAAAAAGAGAGCAACTATTGTAATCTATTTTGAGCTCCATTTTTCAATATATTTTCAAAATACAAAAAGTTCAAAAAAAAATATAATATTTTTGATGTAATTAAATTGATTTATGGTTTTTATATTAATATGTTAGAAATGAGGTAAGAAATGGGTTATAACAGTTTTTTTAAAAGGTAAAATTGGATCTTACCTGGGTTTTGAACAAATCAATTAAGTAATGGGTTGACCATCAAATTGATCAAGTTTAATACGATCAACTCCTACCTAGTTCGAAATGAAACCCAACCGGACCAGATCATGGACCACCAAGTTGACGATCGAGGCTGGACTGATTTTTATAACACCGCCGTATAGTTGGGGTTTGAAAATGATAGATGTTTTGGGACCTCTAGAACTAAGTCAGAAGTTGCAAATTCATATAATGACTTGGTCAGCTGATTAATCTAGAGGTCAAGTCGAGCATGCAAAAAGGGCACTATGCTCCTGTCCAATGCCTCACAAAAAAGTCTCCATATTTGGTCCCCATTCATCGAACTCCAATAGCAGTAAAGAGCAGTGGCCTCAATAAATCTCCTTGCCGATATCCTTGAGTTTAGGGTGGTGTTTACTGGTTATTTGTACCCTCTTTGATGGCTACAGTATTTCGAAAGGTGGGTAGTGGGAGGCCCCTGTTTCTTCACTCCTTACGCCGCCACCCCATTTTCACCACCTAGCTAGCCTCCCTAGCCCCGCCAGAACCTCCTCCCCTCCCCTCCGGTTTGTCCTCCCCTTTCTTGAGTTGATCACCATGTAAATTAAGTTCCTAATCTGTCTTGATCATGCATGTAATTATACCCATAATCAAATTATTTTTATTTTGAATATATACACAGTTGTAGAGCCCTTCCAAGTTGTATTACCAATCTTCCTTCAACTGTAATCCAAAAAAGAATTAAGTACAGCTTAAGTTATTAAAGAATGAAATTTAATAATTACTAGCAGTTGAATATATAGAAAGTAGGAGAAACCATATGTTTTTCACATCCATCATCATAACATGACAAGAACTTGATAATTAAACAACTTGGGCAAGGAATAATGACAGCATAATTACGTAAAGAATTTTGATTCTTGTACATCCATCTCGAAGACCCTAACATTAAGTCCATCAGACGTTAGAACAAGGAAGGGAAAGTTGCGTTCAGATTATAACTTTGTTGACTTTTCTATGTTCTTAATCCTTGAAATTAGTAACCAAAATGCAACCAATGGTCATACCTCTTGGTGGACCTTTTGATTTTTTCAAACGTATGATTAATGCTAATGAACAGTGTTTAGTTACTGTTTAAAGAAAAAAATGATGAAAAAAATGGGAACAAAGAAGGCATGTCTCTTTATATTTTTTAATTTAAAAATATATAAATTTATTTTAAAATTATTCTGGAAATAAATTTATTTTATGCAATTTCTATCCCTAGACAGTACTGACCAGATACAACCTTGCTTAACTAATGGAAAATAATTCATAATGACATGTAAGAAATTCTACCTCACGAAACCCTAACCAATTTGATGTCTTCTCTTCCCGGCTTATAATCTAAAACCTAATCTTCAAAAAGTGTTTAATTAATTAATCAAAATCGTATAATCAGTCTTTTTCAGTAACTTAATGACTTCGAAGATGACTTATGTGTAACCTAACCCATAAAAAACGCTGTTTGATTAATCAAAATCTGACGTTTATTGAACTTAATTATCAAAGTCCTTTTCAGTATTTTGATGAATATGGAGATGACTTATGTGTAGCTTTTTAAACACGTCCAAAACACCATGTCTTCAATGTTGTTGAACCCAACTTCCCCCAGACTAAACGGTCAAACATCTCTCTTTTTCCTGCTTTATGTCGTTTGTTTGGTCCCTCTACTCTTAAATTTGTCTCACTTTTATCCTTTCATTATGTGTGTTGTCTTGATATCCTCCTCCTACGCTACATTTTTCTAATATTAATATGATCTTTCCGTCAACGCTAAGGAGTAGAGACTTGGTCGTAAAATTAAGTTTTTTTTTAATTGGAATTTCTGAGTTCAAATATTCTGAATAAGATTTAGTAGAATTTATTCATTAAATACACCATATAGGAAAAACGCAAACTTAAAATCATTAAAAAAAATAACAGTCTCGATAAATGCACAAATTAATTCGAAAACATTAATTATTTTTTAATTAAAAATGATATTCTTAACCAAATGTTATTAAAGATCGTTGTGATGGTCTTTGACCATATTTGTTTTTACTTCAATATATATATAAAAAACAAAATATTTTATCTTAAATATCATTTATTTTTCATACTAAATTTATATATATATTTTTTAAAAAAGTCATGATTAAAAAAAATATCATCTTAATATTGTCGATTCAGTATATTATCGTCTTAATGATTAAAAAAATATTATTTTGAAATTTTTTTTAAAAATCAAACCATATTTTTATTGGTCGATCAGGTTTTTTTGGAACCGCGTGCTTAGTCTCTCTCTCTTGATTTTTTAATTTTTCTCACATCAAAAAGATTCTCACACGATTCAAATTTGACTCGCTAAACCAAGTTTAATTTCAATGCCAGTGACTTGAATATTTTTTTTTTCTTCTTATGTTCAAAACAATTTTGGCGGGGTAAGCAACCTAGTTAGTATCTGTTGTAGATAAAGGATCAAGTGATAACAAAATAATTAAGAAGTTGCAAGATGAGAAATGAAAATAGTAGGACCAAACTAAGATAAAATTAATATTAGGGGGACCAACAAAATATACCATTAAAGCCCCTCACCAGATATATAAATACATACATAACCGAAGCACTACATATCCACTTACACACACCATCTCCTTCCCCATTTCATCGAAAGACTCAAAGGCCATCTATCCCTTTCATTTTATATCAACATGGACTTCTCTTCTTCAAAGAAAACCATGAGAATTTCATTAGCAGTAGCTGATGCAGCATCATGTTACTGTGCTATGGTCCTATTAGGCCTAATATTATTGGGGTCTATTAGGGAGAGTTCTATGACAGAGGAGCCTGTCAAGGGGAGCCACTTTTTTGACAGACCCTGTGATGAAATATATGTTGTCGGAGAAGGAGAGACCCTCAACACCATCAGTGAAAAGTGCGACGACCCGTTTATAGTGGAGCAGAACCCGCATATCCATGACCCAGATGATGTTTATCCTGGACTTGTTATCAAGATCACCAGTTCAAAGTCAAGGAAGATGATGAAGAGGTAGTTCTTGGAGATGAGATACGGCTTCTTGATAGGAATACAGATACCAAATTAATTAGCATGCTTGTTTTTTTAAAAAACTTCTTACACACATGCTTTAATTTCTATTTAATTTTATTTACTTTGTAATAGGAAAAGAATTATATATATATATATATATATATACCATAGAGTTTTCAACAAGTTCAAAGCTTCAATTGGGTCCTTGATGTCCTTTTGAGATTAGAGAAAGGTCTTTTTGTAGTTCCATTTCATTTTATTATATGTGAGAGATATACATCTGCTACTCATGCATCCTCTACACTCTCTGTATAAAATGATTCACAGCTATAGCAAATTTATTTGGGATTGTCCTAATCTATTCATTGTCTGTGTGCGCTATCAAATTCTATAGCTTCTTGCGTTTTTTAAACATTTTTTTTTAATTTGTGCAAATAATGGGATATTTTTAAAAGTTGGAATTGGCTTACCAGATCACATCGATATACTTAAACCGATGAAGGAACATTTTGTTTTCTCGTTTTTTAAAAGAATATATATATATATATATATATATATATATAGCAATATCCAATAATTAATGTAAGAATAATAAACTTTTTCTAAATATATATACAAGCCTTTAATAATATACATTTTTATTTATATATATAGAAAAATATACAATAATTAATATAAAGATTACAACATAAAAATATTGTACATTATCCTTTATATATAAATAAAAAAAATTGGTTAACTAATATGTTAAGTATTTTATTATTCTCAACTTCATATTAGAGTCATTACTCTGAAACTTGCACAGATCCACATTACCTTGTGCTTAATTTTTTATCAAATAAATAGGGGATGATGAGATTCGAACTCGTGACTGCTTGGTTATTAAAGCTCTGATACCATGTCAAAGAACCATCTTAACTCAATAACTTAAGTTGTTAGATGAGGTTTCAGGATATAATTTATATTATTCTCTAATAATTACACTTTAAAAATCTATTTCCTTCTCTCCAATGGAGTCTTAGCCTAATGTGCAAACTTCTCCTTCTTCCTTTGTTTTGGAAGCTTTTCATACTATTATCGTGAATCCTCACTCTTTTTCTTCTCCCTCTACTTTGGACTCTTCTCCTGCTATTGTTGTGCAACCTTCCCCTACTACTGCTTCCGTGACTCTTGCCACTATGAAAGCTTTAATTGCAAACATTATTTTCCTCTTCAATACTCATCAAATTATTGCTTTGAAGCTTGTAAACATAAATTATTTTTAAATTTTAATAGGATTCCTTAATTTAGTAGGTTAATTAATAATTATAAAAAATAAGAATAAAATAAAATCTGTTTTTTTAATAATGAAAAATTTTGGAAAAATATTTCTCATAGAGAAATTATGAATGAAAAAGATTAGTTGTAGTTAATTTAAAATTCAATGAAGTTCTTTAATAAGTTTCGTTAAAGTCAATTTAAATTTCAATAATATTTCTTAACTTAGTAGGTTAATTCTTAACTATAAATAATAAGAATAAAATGATGTTAGTTGTTTTTATAACTAGAAATTTTGGAAGAAAAAAAAATTCTAACAGAGAACTAGTTAAAAAAAAAATCTTATTACAATATTTTCCAACCCATCATAATATTGTCTGAATTTAGATTCAGTATTTTTTTTTTCTCATTGAAATTAGCAAGGTTTAAAGTTATAAACCAAAAACAAAAAATTATAAAAAGAGCATGAAAAACAAATCCCATACATATTTTTTGAAATAAAATAAATCAACATGAAGGACACAAATAATAATACCCTACTACACTAAAAAAAACTTGAAAAAGTTAATAGTGGTTCACTGAATTTCTTTATTATTATCATTATTATTTTCAATTCAGCCCCTTCTTCCTTTTTTTTCTTTTAATTGATTTAATTTGTTTTTAGCATGCAGAAAATGAAAAAAGAAGAGTGTATCTATTTATTTTCTTAAAATAAATTAATTACTTCTCAATCAGTATAAAATTTCTTGTCAAAATGATACGAAAATATATGCTAGTACTTGACTATAAATAAATAAATAAATAAATAAAAATGCTGATTAATCCTATGCCACAAAATGTGATGATGCGTCATTGTTGATCCAGTAAATCTTCATCTCACAAATTAAAATGAAAAAACTATGAATCACATTTTAATGGTGGGGGTGGCATATATATCTCATATCTCTTATCCAATTAGGGTTAGTATCACAATACGTGGTGGCATCGAACAACAATATTATAAAAGGAGCAAAAGATGCTGCTGCTGATCGATTAGGGCTCAAGTTGATTATGACCTCTTTGAATCTCACAGCACACCCCACCAATCACAGGGATCATCATGATGCATTCCATGCCATTATTATTGTGCATGCCCTTTGTAATCTATGCCGCCAAAAAACAAATCTTGCCATAATAATTAGCCATTGGTGTTGTAGATATACTTCCATAAACGTTTATTGAATGTTTGTTTCTATGTTTTAAAAGATTTTTTTTTAAAAAATTATTATTTTTGCTTTAAATTAATATTTTTTTATGTTTTCAGATCGTTTTGATGTACTGATATTAAAAATAATTTTTTAAAAATAAAAAATTATTATTTTGATGTATTTTCAAGTAAAAAATACTTTAAAAAACAACTACTACTATACTTCTAAACACCCCCTTAGTCTAGACTAGATGGTAAGTAAATATAACCTTTCTATACATTATCTAAATTGAATCCAAATATTTTGGGAGAATGTTTTTTATAATTATATCTTTTTAAGATTTTAAGTGTGAATATTAGTTTATTGTTCGAGTAATAAAGACTCAGTCTTAATTTATGCTATCAATCATGAAATATAATGATCACAAATTTCTAATATTTAATTTAATTTATAAATTTATTAAACTCAACTTAAAACCTGGGTTATAGGTTCTACGATCGAGTTGACCTAGATAAATCAAAACAATGTTGTTTAACTTTTTTTTAAAAAAAGTTAAATCAATATTTAATCGGGTTGATTGGGTTGCTCAAGTTTGATTGAGTTAATTTAAACCTATATCAAGTGGGATCTAATAACAATAATCAAATATAAGTTGATAATTTCTCAATCCTATTACTTGTGGAGACGTGAAACCAAAATGCAATACAAATATTCTATGTAATGAAAGAGAATTATACCTAACATTAGGATTTAGGATTGAGTGCTAATGGGAAACTAATTGAGAGTTTCCCTCAATCCAATCTTTTATTTGATAGGTAAGTGTTATAGTTATTGATCCATCAAATAATTATCTTATCAAAGATTAGCATGTCATTAATTATTGTTGAATATTGAACTGTCTATTTTGATCAATAATTCAGTATCATAGGATGAGGATGATTTGGTAAGATGTTATATCAAATATCCAAATGATATATTAAGATAGATTGTTGCTAGAAGTAGGTGAAAAACCTCAAAATCTGATTAAACCGAGAAAACTAGAAAAAAAATAATTGAAAAACCAAACTATAAAAAAAACTAAAAAAACTAATTAGAAAAAAAAATCCAATTCAATTTGGTATCAAATGAATGAAACCAATTGAACCAATTTGAACCGAACTGATTCAAACCATACTAAACCGAGTTAAAAAAGCTAGGGATATAAATATGAAAGTTTTCTTTCTTCTCACCCTAATCAAACCCAGCCGCCCCCAAGCTCTCTTCATTTTTCTCATTCTCTAAATCTCTCTTTATCTCAATCCCTCTCAATCAATTATCTTACTTCTGCATCATTTTAAACAATTGTTTCTTAGCTCTTGCCTGATTATTAGCTAGCGTTTTGTTATTGTCGTGAAACAAAAAAGTTAAGAATAATAAAAATAAAAACTTATTTAATTGAAGAGATAAAAAAATAAAATAAATCTAATAAAATAAATATATTTTCACACAATTTTAAAATGAATTTTTATACTTAAAATAAAATAAAATAAAATAAATAGAAAGACATGTCTCATATATTACTCTTGTCTCCATCTCTTCTATTATAAGACCATATAAACTATATTCTTAAGAGCTTAGGAATAAGAAAGAAAATTAAGAAGCATTTTTTTAAAATAATAATAATAATAATAATAATAATAAACACAACTTAAACTAAATCAACTTGGGCCTAAGCTTGGACAAGGTTCGTAGCCAAACAATGGGCTTAGCTGTCAGCTAGATATGTGTCTCTTACTTCTTAAGCAGAGTCCGCCATCAAGGCTTGAGCCTGTGACCCTAGCCGCTAGAGAAACACGTAACCAAGTTGCGGGCGGGGCGGGTTGCACAGAGATCCACCAAGGGGGCTTGGCTAGTCCATCTATCCAAAGCTGGTTAAAAAATAAATAAAAGAACCAAGAAATGTTTTTTTATAAGAAAAGGCAGGCATGAACAGACAAAAAAAAAACATAGTTATTAATATACAGTTAACTAGGAGCATAGTTTAAGATTTCAAATCCAAATATTTTGTGAAAACATTTCTTTTAAACATAAAAGTTTAAGTAATAAGTATATATGGATATTTATTTATTGCCCGAGCAAAAAAGATTTATTTTTAATGTATAAAAAATATCTGAGAAAGTATTAATTGTAAATACCAAATATTAATTTGAAGTAATTGATGGTCACAAAATAATCCTTATCCATGATTATAAAATTTTTTAGTTGAGTTGAAATCTAAAACTTAAATGAAACACAAATTTACATCGTAATTAATGAAAGAGAATAATCTTACTAAACATAGGATTTAGGATTGAGTACTATTCCAAAATTAATCGAATCTTTCCCTCAATATAATCTTTTATTTGATAGGTAATTGTTTTGGTCAATTATTCATGAAAGAATACTATCAGTAATTATTGTTGATTATTTAAATATCTAATTAATTAATAATCCAAGCAGATGTTATATCTGTATCATTAATTGTTATAAAACTCAGTTTCAATCTAATAAGTCAACTTTATAACTTGCTAATTTAAGTCGAGTTTCATGTTAAATTTGTTGGAAGTTAACCTGATGAACTTATTACCTGATTAAAATCTGAGTAAAATTAAATTCCATCTTGGTTTTTTAATTTTTTTAGCTTTCTATATTTTTGACAAAATTCCTATGACATTTGAATGAATTAGACTCTAAGATCCTAAGAAAATATCTCCATTATTCCAAAATTTTATTTGCATCTTGGATTCAGATTCAGCATTTGTTATTCTCACCAAAATGGTGAAGGAATAAATTTTTATTCTCACCATCACATGAATTCAATAGATCGATCAAGGTATAGCAAGTAGCATGTGGTAGGCAGATGAAGTTATTGCTCACATGAATTTGAGTCAATAGAGATACCAAATTGCCACCAAACCATACTATATTAATCCAGTGATTTGTAGATTTTTAATGCCTTCATTGTTTTTACTTCAAAAATGTGCTCTTCAAGGTTCTTAGCATTGATAATGTCCAACTTTTAAAGCTTTTTTCTCTTCTGTGATTGCCTCAAGGAGAAGGACTAGAAGCTAGCTGCCTTAATTTTTCACACGTCAAGCATTGCAACGAACAAGGACACTCATTCTTTAGATGAATAAGTGAGATCAAATTTATGTTGTTGAACTAGAAGTTTATGTCTTTCACACGGCAGAAAGTGGAAATCTTTGCACCAAAAGAATGTTAAGCCACGACATCATACGAGTAAATTCTAAGGTTATTTAAAGGTAGAGTAGGTCTTGCTTTGGTGGTGTAAACTAATAAGATTTCTTATAGCTCACAGCTTTTTAAGGATTTGATACTTAAGAGTTGACAGAATATATATGGATTTGTGGTACTCCTGGGAATTTATTGTGATTGCTCTCGCAGGATTTTCCATGTTTCGCAGCTTCTGTCATTCGGAGAAAGGTATGAAGTTGTCACATTTATATTGCGTTCTAGTTCAATTCTTGATTTCTACATTGCCTTCTAGTCACGTCAAGATGTAATGTGACGAATGTTTTGCAGCCCCATATTACACATTTGTTCATGAAGCAACCTCAGCACCCCATGTTTTATACTACGATTACATAGTCATAGGTGGAGGAACCTCAGGCTGTCCACTAGCTGCAACGCTCTCACAAGGTGCGAGCGTTCTAGTCCTCGAAAGAGGTGGCTCTCCGTATGGAAATCCTAAAATAATGAACATAGCCAACTTTGCAGACTCGCTCTCCGATACCTCTCCAAATTCGGCTTCCCAGCAATTCATCTCCGATGATGGAGTCTATAATGCTCGCGCGCGTGTCTTGGGTGGTGAAAGCGCCTTGAATGCAGGATTTTACACTCACGCGAGTGTTGATTATATGAGGAAAGCTGGTTGGAATCCAGAATTCGTTGATGAGTCTTATGCATGGGTTGAGAACAAGGTAGCCTTCGAGCCACCAATGTTGCAATGGCAATCAGCTGTTAGAGATGGGTTGATAGAAGTTGGAGTGTTGCCTTACAATGGATTTACATATGATCATATTCATGGGACTAAAGTTGGAGGGTCGATTTTTGACAAGTATGGTCATGGACACACTGCTGCTGATTTGTTAGAGTATGCTGAGCCAAGGAATATTTCAGTTTATTTGCATGCTACCGTTCATAAGATCTTATTTACAGAAACAGGTGAAACAAAACCATAAAATTCGTTGGCATGTTACATTGCTAATCTAATTTCATAGTATTAAATTCCATTGTAATGTAATTGAACATTGCTAATACAGGAAAACCATGGCCAAGACCTAGAGCATACGGCGTGGTTTTTGAAGATTCATCAGGCCTCAAGCACTGGGCATACTTGGGGAGGAGCTCCAAGAATGAGATAATCATATCAGCAGGTGCACTAGGAAGTCCCCAACTATTGATGCTAAGTGGTATTGGACCTGCTAACCATCTTCAAGCTCATGGCATCTCAGTAGTGGTGGATCAGCCCATGGTTTGGTCAAGGGATGGCTGATAATCCAATGAATCTTTTGTTCATCCCTTCCCCTCTCCTAGTTGAAGTCTCACTCATCCAAGTTGTGGGTATCACCAAGTTTGACAGCTATATTGAAACAGCTAGTGGTTTGAGCTTTGCTTACTCTTGGGTTCACCAGTTTATTAGGAAATATGAGTTGCATTTAAATGAGGTAATTAACAAAGCTTTGCTTAACAATGCTTCTGTGTTTTTTCTTCTGCTAACAACTTCACTTGGTCCCATGTGCAGACAGGTCAGCCCTCTGCAATGACAGCAGAAGCCATGTATAGAGCTATTGAAACCTTAAATTCCCTTGTGACTGAAACTCTACAGGGTGGAGTAATTCTTGAGAAGATAATCGGTCCAGTCTCCACAGGTGAGCTCAAGCTCAGGACTACAAACCCGCATGATAACCCTTCTGTCAAGTTTAACTACTTCAAAGAACCAGAGGACTTGAACAGGTGCGTTCAAGGCATGAGAACCATTATAGAAGTAGTAAATTCAAGAGCATTTTCAAAATCCGACACAAAGATATGCCGGTGCAAGCTCTCATTGACTTGATGGTGAATTTGCCTGTCAACCTGAGACCAAGACATTTTAGTACAGCAATTTCCTTGGAACAATTTTGCACAGATACTGTCATGACCATATGGCATTACCATGGAGGCTGCCAGGTCCGCAAGGTTGTCGACAATGATTACAAAGTCCTCGGCGTGGATAAACTAAGGGTTATTGATGGTTCCACTTTCATTGATTCACCTGGGACCAATCCTCAAGCTACTGTTATGTTGCTAGGAAGGTAACATACTAACATTCAATTGCAGCAACTTTGTTCTTAATTAGCACTGCCAATGGAGAATGCTATTCACTGTTGTATTTATTTAATTTTGTGATGCAGATATATGGGGAGGAGGATTCTGTATGAGAGACTTATGCAAGGGAGGAAGTAGACAATGAGTTCTTCCTACGCTTTTGAAATTCATCATCAGTCATATGTGTGCTATGCGTTTGGTAATTTTCAGTGTCAATATGTATAGATACTGAAAATACATACGACTGGGCTTTATCACTTGAAATTTTGGGAAAATTAATGTACGATTTCCTTTTAATGTGCAAATTATTTAGACAACTGCTCCTGTACATATGATTTTAAGCAATATAATCAGTCCATCATGTATGTATGATCTTCGCAACAATAGTCGAATAAGATCACCTTGTGGTCTACTATCAGTAGTATCTTTTACACTTTTCTTGAAACATAAAGGCAATAACTGTTTCTTGATCCGACAAGTAAAATGTGGAGAAATTTTCTTGAAACAAAATTACCTTTTCTTCTGGACCAATATCTTGTTGGATACAAGATTGAAAAAAAGTCTGTACAATGATTATAGGTTTATGACTAACCAAGTAACGTAGACAAATTGAATTGTAAGATTGTATACAAAGGTAAAATGCGAAGGAAATCAACCTTGTCTGAAGCTGAATGCCAATTGAAATTCAGAGGGGAATGACTTTGCTTACAAGAGCTAAGAAGGTTAAGCAAACACTAACCTATTTGAACTTCCATACGCCGAAAGGCCAGCACAATAAAGCAAAGGAAAAGAAAGAGAATATTACGGCCTAAGCATAAGGTTCTTATGACTTGTTCATCTTCATAGCATGAAGGAGCACCTCCTGATTCCTCTCAACTGCCCTTCCTTTTTCTTTGCCTTTTCTAGCTTCCAATCAAGGGACAAAAAGAGAAAGAATCTCTCATATTTTCTCACAAATAGCATTTCAAGACACGGATGTGGAGAAAGATGCCTGCCAGATATACCCTCCCTAACCTCTTGAGAAGGATATCCACAGCATTATCCATGGCATATCCCATTACTTCAATGGTTTATGCCAAAGTTAGTGACCCATCAAAGTGTTTATAAAGCTTAGTCGGGGAATCTGCAAAAACCAGAAGCAGCAAGATAGATAGAGGTATCATAATTTGATAAGCAAACCAGTTGTAGGGTACCTCTTACTTGGCAAGCAATGGTGATTGTTGCAAACATTGCAGAATTTGATCTCGGTGGCTTGCCAAAGGAGAGTTGCCCTATGACTGTTTTAGCTTAAACTAACGTACTCAAGAAAATGCCATCGTAGCAGACCATTACTCTGCTGCCTACCTATGCAAAAGGTGATAAATTTCTTCTCCTCGTTTCCTTTCAGTTGGTTTCAAAAGCTTTTTTTGTAACTCCTATAAGCAATGTATCGACGAAAACAGACAAAATCAACTAAGACAGATCCATAGGTTTGAGTTGCTTAGGTTTTGTACGAGTTGGAGTTATAATAGTATAAAATGAAAACTCAGAAGATTAATGTGAAGCATACATTAGGACTTAAAATGGTCTGAAAATACTATTGGTTTGAGCATCCGATCAATGGGTAAAAATCACAGCAAAACACATGTAGAAGGAAATAAATATTTCTAAAAAAATAGATTATGAAAATATTTCGAACTAAAATCGATGCACGTACAAGAAATCACTACTAATTGAAGTTAGCAAAATCAAGCAAAACATCAAAAGATCATTTGAATCGGAACCACATCATTTCCCCTATTCTAACTGTTAAGCTGAGTTTGCCACAGAAAATTTTGATCTTTGCCCTGCTCCAAAATGTGGGTTGATTTCGAGGATGGCTTGCTAATACTGGATGTGTTGTTCTTTCTAAGCTTTCTTACTCGTAATCTTGAAGCTACAGCCTCTCTCTTTTTTATCTTGATGAGGACAGCTTTTCTTTTTCATGGCTTTTAAGTAGTCATCTATCAAATTTCAAGCTGACAAAGCCTCAGTCACGATAGATTAAGCCATTAAAGCAGTCAAGCCAGCTACAAAACGTATTCAGCAAGATGGCCATCTCACAGTCTTTAAACTAATGAGAAACAAATCCACCTCAAATTGATTAAAACCATTCTACATTTCCATCTTACAAGGCACTAAATCTTTGAGCATTCTACTAGGCAAATTAGATTACTGATTTCTTAAAGGACACAAAAAGTAGACTTGCTGAAGGAAATATCTCTGCTCTTCCTGTTGTATACTACTGAGATTTTGACATATCTTCCAATTTATCACCAAGACCTTTTGACTAAAATTCCATAATTTTTTGAAATAATTCATATCAATTGTATAGCTCATAACATGATCCAACAATTTGTAAAATTTCTTGAATTCACAGCATGCATGTTTCTAAAGTTGTCATTAGTTATTTTTCCTTCTTCTGTATCCAGGTTCCATCATCACCATGCAAATCAAAAACAGAGAAAAAGACCATACAAAGTGCACAAGCATGATGTCCAAAATGTCTATTATCAAAAAACAGTTGAGGCGAATTTGTTGCAAATTACATCTTATCAGCTGGGGCACTAGGAAGCCCACTACTGATGCTGAGTGGAAATGGACCTGGCTCTCATCTTCAGGACCATGGCATCCTAGTGGGTAGACCAGCTCATGGTTGGCCGAGGGATGACTGATAATCCAATGAATGTACTATCCATTCCCTCCCCTATCTCAGTTGAGGTCTCACTTTTCATAACCCATTTTTGAGTTATTCTCATATTCATTTTCTTTTTAAAAAACAAAAACTGAAACAGTGCCGTTTTGAACGGCACTGTTCTTCTTTCCCTGCACATGCAGAGGCAAGGGAAGAAGAGATTTGCTCCCCTGTTTTTTTCCCCGCTCCCTCTCTCTCCCACCTGTCTAAGCACTGACAAAACCCAAGCCCGTCACCTGCCACCAGACGAAAAAAACAGAGGGCACAACCCCTGCGGGCAGCTGCCCAGTGGCCGCCCGGCCACTCCCTACCCCTGTGCCATGACTGGACAGGGGTAGTAGACCTCTCTCCCCACTTTTTCCCCATAAAGACCAATAGAAAGAGAGGAACAGGGAGGCTGAGAGAGAAAAAAAGACCAGAAATGGAGAAAATCGGTGAGAGGAAAGAAGAGGAATAGAAACAGAGCAGAAGCAAAGACAAGAAAAAACAGAAAAACAAAGGAACAAGAAGCAGAGGAAGAACGCCCATTACACCGCAGCAGCTGCCACCGTTCCTCGCCGCGAACCACCGTTGTTCTTCCTCTCCACCGCCACCGCCAGAGAACATAAGGAGAAGAACAGACCAAACTAAGGGAAGGGGCTGAGATAGCAGAACAGTGGAGAGATCCTCCACTGTTTACGGGGCCGCGCCGGCTCAACCCAAAATGAGTGGATTGGGTCCGGCTCAATTAAAAAACAATTCAAAAAATATTTTTAAAAAGTTGTGATTTTCTCGTGTATTTTTCTATCCATTTTAATTAATATCAGTTTTTATTTTTATGCCGTAAAGATAGAATTCAGTATTAAAATACCTAATTTTTATCAAAACATTGCAAAAATTATATAATATATAAAAAAAATATTTTTTTCATGTATACGGCTAAGTTTCTCAAAGAAAAAATATCATATTTTCATAAAAAAAAAGAAAAAAAATCAAAAACATGTTTTAGCATGTATTTTGACTTTAATAACCAGTTTATTAAAGTCATGAGAACTTGGCTAATATTTCAAAAATTTTAAAAAATATATTTTATTTTCTTTTAATATTAAGGATTACGAACATACACGTAAAACGTATTCCTGATATTAAAAATATAGTTATTTTATGTATAGATTTTAAAGCGGTTAGGTTTTATTCAGTAAGATAAGAATCTCCTTACCGAGAAGAATTTTTTTTAAACCGTAATGGACTAGCAATTGAAAGTACAAACAAGACCTTAGATTTCTATCATATAATTAAACAATGCAGCTTATTTTAGGTAGGACATATTTAGAGTTCTAATACTTTTTCTTTACGCAACTAGTCTCCGTATCCAATCTCTGAGACCAGTTAGGGTTCCTAGTGACCAAAATATTAGGCGGCGACTTCCATTCTATTTTTCCACTGATAAAATATAAGAATTTCTTATCTTTCTATATTTACCAGATAAATACATTTTATAAAAGTGGATGATTCACCGCAATACCACATACATGCGTCACCACTCATCCAAGTTGTGGACATTGCTAGTTCTGGCAACTAAATTGAACATCCAGTGGTACAAGCTCTATTCCAGTTACGACTCAGAGATCTCTTTAAGACTATGAGTTAACTTACATCACGTTTATAGCTTATAAAGTTTGGCCCATAAGAAAATAAATTTTAAAACTGCTAATAACCTAATCTCTAGTGGAAAGCTAAATTCATCAATGATTTGCAGGTACATACATGGTCAAAGATTGCACGGTGACAGCCAAATCAATTATGCTTTTACGTACACTTTTAGTTCTGCGTACTCTCATCAGGGTTTTGGTCACACAAAACAGGACAGCCCTCTGCAGTGACACCAGAAGCAATGTCTAGAGCTGTTGCTACTTCACTTTCCCTTGCCAATCCATCCAAACAGAGTGGAACTATTCTAGAGAAGGTAATCGGTCCACTCTCAACCGGCGAACTCAAGCTCAGGACCAGGAATCCTAACGACAAACCCTTCTGTCACATTTATCTACTTCAAGGAACCCGAAGGCCTAAAAATGCGTGTTCAAGGCATGATAACAGTCATAAATCTATTTCCAGAGAACTCTTGAAATATGCCAGTGGAAGCTCTCCTTGACTTGACTGCGAGGCTCCCTCTGAACCAGAGACCAAGACATTTTGGTACAACATTTTCCTTGGAACAGACACTGTCATGGCCATACTGTCAAGTTGGGAAGCTTGTTGATCATGATTACAAGGCTCTTGATGTGGATGGCCTTAAGGTTACTGATGGTTCAACATTTATCCACTCGCCATGATGCTTGGAAGGTAAGAACTAATTGTAAATATTCCCCTAATTAGCATTGCTAAAGGAACTTAATTCTACTAATCAATAGGTTTATAAGGTTGTAACCAAGATAAAAGGCACAGAAAATAACAGAATATGTCTTAATACCATGAAGAAGCAGCTCCTTTACTGGGGGGGCGCGGGGGTAGCCTTTTGAAACGGATATCCATAGCGTTATTCATAGCATATGCCAATACTTCAAGAGTTTATTCCATCTTCAGCAACCCATCCGAGTGTTTATGAAGCTTGTTGAGGCAATCAGGAAAACCCTAATATTGTCCTTAAACATCAATTCTCTAGCAAACCAGTTGCAGGGCACCTCTCTTCCTTGGCAGACAGTACTAATGGTGCCTATAGCTTCAAGCTGAGAGGGTATGCGAGAATCTTGATCCCAATATAGGCTTGCCAAAGGAGAGTTTCCCTGTGACCGTTTTTGCTTAATCTATTATATATATATAAAAAAAAAATCTCTTACTGCTTGTTCAAGATACGTAGAAGGAAATAAAAAATTAATTCATACAAGATAGATATTAAAATTTAACAACAGATACTAGATTTGTGAAAATGTAATCCCAAAATTAAATTCTAAGAAAGGTAAAGCAATAAACCAAAAACCTTAAACAGAACTAATGTTCATGCTTTCATAGCTCCTTCCAGGTGCTATACATCATTGCACCTAAAGCCATGAAAACTACCACAGTCACAGCCTCATGCAAGACCAGGAACAAGCCTTTCACTACTCCTGTTGGCCCTTCAACTTCCTCCTTTTCCTTTTTATTGCCCTTCTTGAGCTTCTTCTTGAGCTTCTTCTTCTCGACAGGCCTCTTGTTGCCAGCGTCACTCCTTTTGGTCTCCTCCGAAATCTCAGCCTCTTCTTTTTCTTTCAAATCAAGCTTGTGATTCTTCACTTTCTTCTTGTTGTTGAGGTCTCTCCTTTTGTCCTCTAAGTCCTTCACAAACGCACCATTCTTTTCCTTTTCTTTTCTGGGTTCAGCCTTTTCTTGGGCTACAATCTTCCCATCAATCTCCTTGTTATCATAAAAATAATCCTCCTTCCTTTTCTCCTCTTGTTCATCAGTTTCATGGCTATACACCACCACCAAATTTTTCTTAGTTGCAAGATCACCATCCGAAACTTTACTGTCATTACGAGCAATTAGTTTCTCTAGCCTTTGTTGTTCCTTCTTCTTTTTCTTGGCCAAGGCTTCAGCTTTAGAGACCAATTTTGCCACGTCAATATCGCCTCTTTCATCCCTTAATAGATCAAAAATATTATCATCCGAAAACAAAGAAGACATTTTCTGCAAATTATGATGAACTAGCAGTAATCTTTTTATAAAGCAACTAGCAAGAAAATCTTAAAATCAAAAGATTTAGCTTTCTATGTCGAACAAGATATGCCAACATGTATATATACACACAAAACTTATCCTTAGTGCTAAGGACGTTGGATTTGTGTCAGATTTGGATTTTTTACTTTGATTTGGAGACTAATAAAGTCTTTGTATTTGTTTCGGATTAGGATTTAATTAGGAGAGGTAGAGACTGTTTATGTCCAATGTAATTAATTAGTAATTAGTGAGGGAACACATTATGTAGGAGACATAGATACGCTGACGAGCACTCTTGCACGTATGATTTCAAGACTCTGGATCGAAAAATTTTGGCTAAGCAAAATCATAGAATATATATATTAAGGATAGGGATTCTTTAAGACGGTCTTCTTTGTAAATATATATGCAAAGAGAACCTTTTTTTTTTCTTTTTTGATAAAAAAAATATATAGACTAAATCAATGAAAAGAATCTTAATTATTTAAACAAAAATTATTATGAACTTTTTTTTTTGTTGATAAAATATAGATCTCTAGTGCATTTAATTTTGGCTAAGCATGTAATATAGATCTCTTGTGCATGTAATTGATATAGTATAGATCTCTAGTGCATGTAATTTTATGGGTCTAACTTTTGAGTTCTAACCAATAACCATCACAAGTTTTGAACTCAAGAAAAATTTATTTACTGATTAAGAAATATTTGTTTGATAGTGTGTGCCTAAACGTTATACATATTTCAAGAGTGCAAAGTGAAAAATTCTTCTTTTAAAAAAAAAATCTTATAAATTTCTAAGTTTTTTTTTACATGGCCAAAACATTATTAAACATGAAAAGATTATTGTTTTTTTTTTTTTTTTTGAGGTAGATAAGGAGTTTCCCACAAAGAACTTTATTGAATTAATTCTCAATATTTATGTATCTCTCTGAAATCATTCTACAGTAGATGGAAATATAGCAATTTATTGCATGAAAGATCCTCATTTCCCCCAACAAAATATGTTCTCTTCTGGTCTTCTTTTGAATTGAGGATGAAATAAATGTCTTTGATGTTCCATTTTTCTCTTGTATTGATGCTAATTAATGAGGAAAGCAACTACTACTATGTAGTTCTTTCGAAATTCTTTCATTTGTATGCATTAATGAGCAAAAAAGGAGGGCTGGAGGGCTGTAGAGGTCGAGCACTTCCATCTCAAAATACAAAAAGGGCCTCATATGAAATTAAAGCAACAGCCAGATAAGAGTAGATGATCAAGGCCATAGTCATCAGTTCTCAAGAGTCATGCCAATGTCTAGTCTGGTCACTGGAATGTTACTTATGTTTGTAATGGTTTGCTTGGTGGGTTCGTTGCTACCACTGCTTGGTGTTCTGTGCATGGTTGAACCATGGGCTAGCTAGCTGCTATATAATATGCGGGTTTGTTGCTGCTTTGGTGTTGATTGGCAGCAACAAATTGGCCGAGACTTTCAAGTTTGATGATCCATTAGAGGCTAAGCAATTACATGGTGGATGTGGGACTTGGGGTGTCATTTTCACTACCTTGTTTCCTTCTTTGGTCTCATTTTCGTTGTCCACAAACAAAGTAAAGCAAGCACATTCAACACTTATTCTAGATCGTGCTCATTGTTTTAATTGATATTGGTTTTATTTTTTATTTTTTTAATTATTAAAAGTTTGGCTTAGCTTTATAATTTTTTTGCGTTTGTTTTTTATGAAATAATTCTAATAACATAATCACTCGAGTCATTAATTTTGAAGATTATTCTATTTTGATCAAGTTCAGCTTTATAATTTTTTTCTTTTTTTCCATAGGTTATCTCAAATCAAATAGTAGACTTGGATTTTTTGTTTTTTTTTTTAATTGATTTAACTTCAGTTTTTTGTATTCCGGTATAATATGGCTATAAGAGATATACAGAGCATGAGTTAAGTTAAAGGAATAAATTTACAAGTTCAACTTTTGAATGTGAGAAAGTATTTGAATTAAAATAGAATTCATATTCAAAATGAAAGTAATGTGATATCAAATCCATAAATCAAAAAAAAGAATTCACAAAATCAACCCCCACAAGTTCAAAAGTTACAAAATAAATTGCACAAACTTAAAAACTACTATCTAATTATCGGAAGCGGGGCCTTTTCTGCTGCAGCTCCGAGAATGATAACATTGTCTTCTTATGGGTGTTTTTACAGACGAGCTCTGGAAGAGCTCCAAAGTCTGCAGTATTATACTGATCGGGGAGAGGTGGCTCAGAAGAAGCTGGGGGGCATCACTGACTGTAGGAATGGAATTTTCCTCATTAACGTTCTCAGTGAATTCAGGCTGCTCTTGTTTTTCTCCAAGCTTTGCCAACCTGCTGAGCGATTCCATATTGAATTCGGGAAGCTCCTTGGTCAGAAAATTAAAAGTGACTTGGGATATTTGGATGACCATGGTGACAAGCACGACTTCAACATGTACCTCAGCCCTCCCTCAGAAAACTCAACAAGCTCATTCTGGAATTCCTTCGAGGCTTTGAAACTATTGATGCCTTCCACCCTTCCTTTATCTATAGCATCTTTTAGCCTGTTAGCTCAATTAGCTTTCACATCATTTAGCTCCTTTTCGAGGTCTTCAATCCTGGACAATACTTCAGAGTACCTACTCTTGACGTGCTGATACCCCCTCTGAGTCTTTTCTAATGACTTGCTCAAAGTCTCCTTATCCACCTCAGTGCATGTTGAGAAGTCTTGATCGACTCAAGCTGCTGCAAAAGATCAGCTCGTTAGACCATGATCGCAGCCTCAGTTTCCCTTGATACTTCTGAAGCAGTGTGTTATCAAGAAAGCATGAATATTAATGCATAAGTTGTGAGAATGTGAAACAACAAGTACATAAAAACAGCACTTACCACAGAAGTGTGATTGTATGAAGAATGAGTGTTCACGATGCTCTTCAAGAAAGATTTGATCTGATAGGATTTTTAACAATAAACGAATGCGCTTGTCCTGAGGATGTCTTGTATCTCCAACGATAAACTCATGAGCCTTGCCATCCAACTCTATAACAGTTGACCCTGGGGGTTTTTTAATACCTTTCTCCTTCATCAATCTCCTTATTCTCGTGACATCATCCCATCTTTGATTGATAGCATGTATATTAGAAAGCAGCACATAAACGCCACTATCATGAGAGTCTAACTCTACAAACCGGTCTAATATTTCTTGGGGGAGTTCCGTATTCCCATTTTCCTTGCAAGCACTAAGAAGAGCTCCCATTATCCGAACATCAGGTGACATGGGCATAGCCTTTGTCAATTCCAACGCCTCATCCAAGAGTCTAGCCCTACAAAGTAAGTCCACCATGCATCCATAGTGTTCTAACCTCGGAGGAAGATTATATTGCTGACCTTTCATCCAATTAAAGTACTGACGCCCTTCATTGACCAAGCCACAGTGGCAGCAGGCAGTCAAAATGGCTAGAAATGTCACCTCATTTGGCCTCATGCCTACCCTAACCATTTCTTCGAAAAGTTCAAGTACCTTGTAGGCATGCCCGTGCATAGCCAAGCCATTTAGCAATGCATTCCATGTCAAAACATTCTTATGAGGCATTCCATTAAAGATCTGCATTGACATCTCTATACAGCCACACTTTGCATACATGTCAACCATAGCAGTTCCAATCTGAATATCCCATTTGATTGCCTTGCGGTCGATGTGCTCATGAACCCATCTGCCATAATCAAGAGCTCCAAGCCTGGCACAGGCTGAAAGAACACTGGTAAGTATAATCCCATCAGGCTCAATACCAGAGCTTTGCATATCCTGAAACAACTCCAAAGCCTCCTTGGGACAATTGCATTGCACCAATCCACTTATAATACTGGTCCAAGAAACAATGTCCTTCTCAGCAAGCTCATCAAATACTTGTTTTGCTCCAGGCAAACACCCACACTTCACATACATATCCATGAGAGCATTGCTAACCTCCAAACCTACCCCAAACGCACTCTTGAAACTCAACCCATGAATCCCCTTCCCTACACTCAAATACCCCTTTCTCCCACAAGCAACTAATACACTAACAAAAGTTGCAGCATTAGGCTCAACATCCATCCTCAAAAACAAACCCACAGCCTCATCAAACAAGCCTGCTCTCACATACCCTGATATAACACCAGTCCAAGAAACCACATCTCTCACAAGCATTTCATCAAACACTCTGCTAGCATCACCAAATCTCTTACAAACACTGTAAAAATGAACAAGAGAATTTTCAACATAGATATTACATACAAAACCCATCTTAATAATCACCCCATGAACCTGCCTACCCTCACCAATCCCCACAAACTTAGCACATGATTTCAATACAGCAGGGAAAGTAAACATATCAGGCAAAAACCCATCTTTCACTATCCTTCTATAAACCAAGAATGCAGTCTTGGGCCTATCACCAATAGCGTAACCAGAAACCAAGGCATTAAATGGAAATGAGCTAACTTTCCAATCATATTCACTCAAAAAATCACATGCATAATCAACAAAGTTAGGACCTTTTGCAAAGAACTCGACAACCCTGTTGACAACAAAGTCATTAGAAACAACCCCTGATGTTATCAACTGTGCATGGATTTTCTTGAAAGTTGTCAACTTTTTGCATCTCTGAATGCTGTCTAAAAGAACCCGTTTCAGAGAATGCTTAATCTTGCTCATATTCTTACTTCTTGATAACTAAATTCTCCTATGTGAAGAACAAAGAATGTAAGAAAAAGCCATTGATTTTTGCAAGCCAAAATATTGGAGTGAACATGTACAAAGGACACTGAAACTGGAGTTAACATTCGAAAATCAGTGACTATTGTTTAAGCAGTTGCAATTTTCGATTCAACAAATCAGTGACTATGGTGGTAATATTTGTTTGACAAATCTCAAAATTAGTCCTCCAATTACATGGTAAATTTTAATTTAGTTTCTAGATTATTCTTTTATTAATTAAATCTAAGAAAGTTTATATGTTCTCGATTACATTTTTCCTTCTAAAACCATCAAATATTTTTATTGTGAAATTTCAACCCCTACGTATTATATTTGTTTTGGTGAAATTGTTGAAAGTGTTGAAAATTAAGAAATTCATTTGTTTAATAAAATATTCTTTTGATGAATTTAAGCAAGGTGCTCGAGAATTAAAAAATGTTTTTCATCAAAAATTAAGTTCAGCTCAATGCAGATTATTAATAGAAACCCAATTCGTTAACTAACTAATGTGGTGAATGCTAATTAATTTTATTTGCGAGGTTATTTTAATGGCTGCTAAATTTGATAATCTTTTAATTTATTATTATTATTATTTTGTTAAAAAAAGCTTTTGAGTTCAATTATGTCTTTCTCAAATCCATAAAAAAAAAAAGGAGAAATAAGTCATATCATGATACAACTCGGGTTTTGATTCAATAAAAAACATGATTATTGGATCATCATATAAACTTCTGGATCATAGATTAATTTATTTTTTTTATTTTTATTTTCTAAAATAAGTCATTTTAATTAAAATGAAGCATTTCCAATAAAAAGTGTAAGCTTGGTTTGGTTCTTCGTTTGATTATGATATATTGCCAGAATATTTCTCTATCAAATCTTGATAATTAAAAAGAACTAAAACTATTTTGAAAAGTATTGTAATTTTAGTCTTTTAGATTCATTCTTATTATTCACTAGAATAATATAATGGTTTTTTTGTTTCTACATATAAAAAATAATAATATAGACTTACAAAGGTATTGAAGTTTGTTCATGTAGCTTAATTATCATTACTAAATAGAGCACAAATAAATAATTATTTTTCCATCTTGATTGCACAATGAAAAAACTCTAAATATCCTTGAAAGCAAAAAATAAATAAACTTTATGTCAAGGGGTATTTTATTGTTTTCATAATTGTTTTTTGGTTATTCTAATTAAAGATGAGAAATAATTTGGTATTTAATCAAATATAAAAAATTATAAATAGTTAAAACGCATAATGAAACTACAAAAATATCCTTCAAATAAAAAAAAAATCTAAAGCAAGTGGTATTTTTGTTTTTTCACAATGTTTTTTTTTTAATTTCATCTTTCAACATTATGTTTATTGGATATTACACTTTATAATTTCATCCTTCCTTCATAATTTTTTTTGAAGTTATCTTGGTTATATATATTACCCAAACCATATGTTTAACTAATTAAAAAAATTGACTCGAGTTTTTTTTTCTTTTTCTAATTGATTTTTTTTTTAATTTCATCCTTCAACATTGGGTTGATTGTAAATTAAGCTTTCTGATTATTTTTTTATTTCCTTTCTATGAGGTTATCATTATCTCATGACTCGGGTCACATATTTAACGAGGTAAGATGGGTTGACTAGAGTCATTTTTTAATCGAAATTTTTTTCAAGTTCATCTTTCAACGTTTTGTTGATTGAGAATTGAGTTTCATAATTTGTTTTAATTTTCTCTCTGTTGAGTTATCCCAATTTCATGACTCAGGTCACGAGTTTGCTAGGTTAACTTGGATTGACTCAAGTTTTTTGGTATTTTTTAATTAATTTTTTTCAATTTCATCCTTCAACATTGAGTTTATTAAAAATTTAGTATTATAATTTATTTTGATTTACTTTATATAAAGTTATCAAGATTTCATGATCCAATATGTAAATTGATATATTAACTTGAGTTGACTTGATCAATTAAATAGATTACCATCTCAATATTTATATATAAAAAATATTCATCTTAAATATTTATTTTAATTCAAACTATTTATTTGATCTCTAACATGGGGTACTGATATGTTAGCATATTAAATGTTTTATAAATTCTTCAAAATGGCTTTTACATTTCTTCAAATACCAATTGACTTTGCGGTACAATATAATAAAAACATCATGTTTTATGTTTTTGTTGGTGAAGTGGATGTTTGGAAATATAGTAATGGTTATTTTTTAAAGTATTTTTCGCTTGAAAATGTATTAAAATAATTTTTTTTTATTTTTTAAAAATTATTTTTGACATTAACACATCAAAATGATCTAAAAAACCCAGAAAATATTAATTTGAAGTAAAAAAAATAAAAAAAATTAATTTTTTCAAAAATACTTTTGAAATACAAAAATAAACAGACGGAGTACAATCATATATGTTTGCATTTTTTTTTATAAAAGTTATTAAATTCGCATGACCTAAGACTAAGTTTATCTAGTCTAATTTAAAATGATATTATTTTAAAAAAATAAAATAATATCATTTATAAAAAAATAAAAAGTCAAATTAATTTTAATCAAGATTTTATCCATCAAATTATATCTAATTTGATTTAATTTAAAACTCGAAACTAACTAAATTGCGGATCAGCCCATCACTGCCAAACCAAGTTTACAGTGTTTTAATAGGAACCTACTATTAGTTCTAATCTGTTTTGTTTTCCTCTGTTTTCTTGCAACTTTTTAAAGTTTGCATATAAAGTGTTTTTAAAATTTATCAAAGAAGATAATGTTTACATTGCTTTAGCCCTCGAGTATACAAACAAAGTGGTATTAATTCCTGAGAAGCTTTATGCCACTTCCCTTGCATCTTCACTCTACTTTATTCTTTCAAATGTAGATTTTCCAACGAATTGAACAATCCATTGCTGTGAACGTGAAGAACTGTTTACGAGCAATTTAATATTTTAGTAAAGATATTTTTTAAAATGTTTTTTTCTTATAAATAAATAGAAATAGTATATTTATTATTTTTTAAAATTTATTTTTTATCGTAACATCAAAACAATATGGAAATATTAAAAAATAATAAAAATGTAATACTTAATAAACAATTTTAACAATTTCCCGCAGGTTAGCATGATTTCCGGATCACGTGCAGTATGCTAACCCTCAAAAGTCAAGGTAGTAATGAATATTGAATTTTTTTATTTTATTTTCTTTTATGAAAACTAGTGAACTATATTAAAAGGACTGCTATGCTTTTTGCAACTTGCAAGAAAGCATGGTGCCCACTTGGAGAGAAAGAGCGAAGGTGACATTCATTGTAACTTTACTGAATAACTAAATAGCAGCCATGTTAGTGGTTCCAACATTGTACATACGTTGCTGAATGTTACCTATCTACGGCTGCCATGTTCCCGTTTTTACTTGAGTTCAATTATTCTCCTGCTCCTCCTTCTTCTTTCTCTAGACCTGGATGGGGTTATGATGTGTTTCTAAGTTTTAGAGGTGAAGACACTCGCAAGAATTTTACGGATCATCTTTACACTGCTTTACTCCAAGCAGGAATCCGTACATTTCGAGATGATGACGAACTTCTTAGAGGAGAAAAAATCTCCTCACAACTCCCCAAAGCAATTCAAGAATCCAAGGTTTCTATAGTGGTTTTCTCTAAGGGCTATGCTTCCTCCACTTGGTGTCTTGATGAACTTGAAGAAATTCTTGATTGCAGACATACAACTGGCCAGATTGTTCTACCAGTTTTCTATGATATCGGTCCTTCTGATATTAGAAAACAGACGGGAAGCTTTGCTGAAGCCTTTGATAGACATGAGGAACGTTTTAAGGAAGAAATGGAGAAGGTCCAAAAGTGGAGAAAAGCTCTTGTGGAGGCTGCAAATTTATCTGGGTTGGATCTTCACAGTGTTGCAAATGGGTACTTCTTTCCTTTCCCTATATCGATAGAAAATGCTTATAACTATTACTCTTATTACATTTTGTATTTAAAATTTGCATTAAATTCAAAAGATTATCTTTCATTGATGAATGGTGACTTTCTTTTTCTATGCACAGGCATGAATCAAAATTCGTTCAAAAGATTGTCCAAGAAGTTTCAAGTAAATTGAATCCCAGATACATGAATGTTGCCACATATCCGGTAGGTATTGATTCTCAAGTCAAAGATATCATTGCCATGTTAAGTGTTGGTACAAATGAAGTTCGAACTGTGGGAATCTATGGGATGCCAGGAATAGGCAAGACAGCCATAGCAAAAGCTGTTTTTAACCAGCTTTGTCATAAATTTGAAGGAAGTTGTTTCCTTTTGAATATCAGAAAAAGCTCAGATCAACACAACGGTCTAGTTCAATTACAGGAACAGCTTCTTTTTGATTCTTTAACGGGAAAGATTTGGTTTGCTGATGTTGATGCAGGAATCAATGGCATCAAAAGCCAATTTTGTCGTAAAAGGGTACTTGTTATTCTTGACGACTTTGATCAATCGGAACAAATACATGCGTTGGTAGGAGAGCGAGGCTGGTTTGGTCCTGGAAGTAGAATAGTAATTACAACTAGAGATGAACATTTACTCACACAACTTGAAGTGGTAAAAAAATATCCCGCTAAAGAATTGAACCATGAAGAGTCTCTTCAACTTTTCAGTTGGCATGCCTTTAGGGAGCCCCATCCAGTGACAGAATATGTTGAGCTGTCTAAAGTTTTAGTTGATTATGTTGGTGGAGTTCCATTGGCTCTTGAAGTCGTAGGTTCTTACTTGTTTAGAAGAAGCATCCCTCAGTGGACAAGTGCTATAGAGAAATTGAAAAAAATTCCTCACCACCAGATTCAGAGGCAACTTAAAACAAGTTTTGATGATTTGGATGGTGACAAACTGAAGGATATGTTCCTTGATATTGCGTGTTTCTTCATCGGTATGGATAAAGATTATGTGGGAAAAATACTCGATGGTCGTGGTTTTTATCCAGAAATAGATATTAATATTCTCAGGGAAAGATCCCTTTTAACAGTCAACAGTGAGAATAAGTTACAGATGCATAATCTCTTACGAGACATGGGAAGGGAGATCATTCGTCAAATGGATCCAAATCCTGGAAAGCGTAGCAGACTTTGGCTTCACGAAGATGTAATGGAAGTGCTAGGAAAGTGTTCGGTAAGAACCAACTGTTCTTCATTTAGGCAACAATTGACGAAAAGTTTCCACAGAAGCTTTCCCGTGATCATAAACTATTGTTTCCTGTTTAATTCTTGTTGTTTTTTAGGGAACAGAAGTAGTGGAGGGTATCATGCTAGACGCTCAAGCGTCAAAAGATGCATTTCTAAGCACTACATCATTTGCTCCAACGACATCTCAAGCATCAAAAGATGTAGTTGTAAGCACAACATCATTTGCACGAATGACGTCTTTACAGTTGCTCCAATTCAGTGGAGGACAACTCCGCGGACACTGCGAACATGTTTCCGAGGCATTGATATGGCTTTGCTGGCATAAATGCTCTATGCGAACTTTACCACACAAATTTCAACTTGACAGCCTAGTTGTTCTTGACATGCAGCACAGCGAAATCAGAGAGCTCTGGAAGGAGACCAAGGTATGAAACAGATGATAAGCCCTTTTGTTTCCATAAAATAGTTTGAATTAGTGGAAGTTATGTTTCTATTTCCTTGCTGACTTCGATCTTTTTTCTTCTGGCTTCGACAGTGTCTAAACAATCTGAAAGTCCTCGATCTCAGCCATTCTATGTTCTTCGTTAAAACACCGAACTTCTCTGGACTCCCTAGTTTGGAGACACTAATTCTAGAAAATTGCAAAAGATTAGCTGATATTCACCAATCTATTGGCGAATTGAAAAAACTTGTTTTCTTGAATTTAAAGGGATGTAGCAGCCTAAAGAATCTTCCAGAAAGCTTGCCTTCCACTCTTGAAACTCTGAACACCACGGGCTGCATCAGTCTTGAGAAATTTCCAGAGAACTTAGGTAATATGCAAGGCTTAATTGAAGTTCAAGCAAATGAAACTGAAGTTCATCATCTACCTTCTTCCATTGGAAATTTGAAGAAGCTCAAAAAGTTATTTGTGTGTGGCTCTGGTTATGTTCTTGAGTCAGCCATGAGCTCAGAAAAGATTGTCCTCAAGCAACAACCTTTCCTGCCACTATCCTTCTCTGGTTTAAGCTCTTTGACAACGCTCCATGTTAGTAATCGCCATTTATCTAACAGTAATACTTCCATCAATCTTGGGAGTTTATCGTCTCTTCAGGATCTGAAACTGGCCAGCAACGATTTCTCTGAATTGCCTGCCGGCATTGGCCACCTCCCAAAGCTAGAGAAATTGGACCTGTCAGCCTGTAGAAATCTTCTATTTATCTCAGAGATCCCCTCGAGTTTAAGAACTTTGGTGGCACTTGATTGCATATCACTGGAAAAGGTGTCAATTCAGTCAAAGACAGCGCCGGATCTGTTACTGAGTCGCTGTGGAAAACTAGCTGAGATTCAAGGCTTGGAGAGTGTAGAAAACAAACCAGTCATTCGCATGGAAAACTGTAACAATTTGTCAAACAATTTTAAGGAGATTCTTCTTCAGGTTTTGTCCAAGGGAAAGCTTCCAGACATTGTTCTCCCGGGTAGCGATGTACCGCATTGGTTTATCCAATATCAAAGAGATAGATCTTCCTCAACATTTCGTATACCAGCCATTTCAGTTGGTTTAATTCAAGGACTAATTGTTTGGACTGTCTATGCAGACACTGGTAAAGACAAGTTGTCCAGTTTTTCTTCTCTTTGTTCTGCTTCTATCAGAAAAAAGAACGATAATACTGAATTGTTTTATACACGACCATACTTTGGCATTTCTTCAAAAGATGAAGATCATTCTTGGGTGATCTATATCCCATTTAGCAGGATTCAAGGTACAATTGAAGGTGGAGACGAATTGGAAGTGTCTGTCAAACCTGGCAATGGTACTACTGTAAGGAAGTGTGGCGCGCATCTAATTTTTTGAGTAAGCCAGATGTAATGCATATCTGAGGAACTGTACTGCTCATATGAAGATTTGGATTAAGCTAGAGTTTGAAGATTTGGTTTTGAGTTTTTTTCCTTCTTTTCTTTTCTTAGTTTGATCCTACTCCAAACAAAAGCTAACAAAATATTACGGAACTAAATAAGCCAGATGTAAAGGAACTGTACCCTTCTTTCTATGGAAGTTTAGGATTACTCTAATATTTGAGCTCATACATGGAATGCTGATTCGTGGTGAACACATAATTAATGATGAGGGGCGCGCGCAATACATTGCATGTATGACACAGCATGAACAAGATAAATTAGAATTAAAAAGAAAATCTAGGAAAATAGAAAAATGATAAAGGTTTTGGGAGAACTCTGAATGTTATTGTAAGTCATAAAGATTATGGAAAGCTCTTGCCTCTAGGTGTTCCTCGAAAAACAACAGCGGCATGCCTGCCTAGCTCCAACGACAAAGCCCTTCTATATAGTTCATGCTGTGATTCAGTTGTGTCCTTGCTAACACCACACGGACAATCCCATAATCCTGTATTTTAAAAAGCGCAACTAAGATTAGAAAAGATAGATATAAAAGCACACTGACAGATTCTAACAATCAACCTAGAGAAGAAACCGCGATTTTCTACCACAAAAGCACACCAGAAAGTAGCATAACGCTGATTTAATTCTAATCCATAAATATGTTGTGAAGGGAAGAAAAAGATATCCCATTATGCAGTTTTTTTTTCATTGAGACATTCCATTTTCTTAATAATTTGTTAATCTATCTGTCATTTTGTTTTAGAAAATTAGTATAAGATAAGCAGAAAAAACAAACTCTAGTCTTGTTTCCCGGTAAGAGTAAAAACAAAATTATTAATCAACTCAATATTTCTCAATGCAGATTAAAAAGACATGAAGATACAAAAAAAAAAAAAAGTTTCGGTTTTAAGAAGCAAATATATTAAATAACAACCAAGAATGAATACCTTCCGTCGAGTTTCGCTAGCCGAAAATATCATCAGGTTTAAGGAAAAGAGCAAGCTCCTCAGCCTCTACAACTGCTGCAGTTGCGGCAGTAGCATTTTTTTTTGTATATTAGAGGTGTTCTGCTCTACAATATTTGCTCTAGAAATCCCTTTTCAACATCTAGAACACATGGGAAAAAAAAACAAAACACACCAGAAGATTTCAGCAGAGCAAAAATCTGAACAGTGCATCAACTTTGGATAATTATTTAATGATAGAAGTATTAGATCCTTGTCATGAAAAATATAATAGCAGTTCCAATACTCTCATTACCTTTTCGGGAGCTAAATCCAAGTATGCTTGGTGCATTGCTGGTTTCTCTGCCAAGGTCTGAGGCATAATTTAATCATTAAATAAATGGAAGAATAGTATCCCACAGATCTGGCAAACCTGTCCATCTACATGCTGCATTCGACTCAGAATAATAATCTCTTCATTTTCTGACATTGGATAAAGCATCCAGTAACATAATGCTCTCGTTACCTTTTCTCGCTACAACTTGCCATATCATTTGAATTACATCACCTTCCCTTGATGGATATTGGAACTCAAAGAATTTTTCTACCTCTTTCAACCTCTGCCATTCTAGCCCATTGATCCTTCTTAATACTCCTGATGAGATTTAAGAGGAACTTTTCTTCTACAGCATCTGATGTGGGAACAAATATGCAGAATAGATAGTAATCAATGACATCCTCATAAGGGAGCTCAAAGTCATCACTGACGATGACCGGAGCATAGTGGCTAGCAATGGCATCAATGAGGCGATTTGATGAGGGCGTGTCACTTGCTATGTCAAGGCAAAATTTAGAGGAGTGCATTCCTCGAGAAGCTTTGCTCACTCGATCGTTTTATGAACTCCCAAACTGAAAATACGCGTCTTTTTCATCTTTTAGAGGGTAAAATAATTCTTTCCTGAATATGAGAAACCCAAAACTGAAGAATCAAGGTTCAGATAATGTAAAGCCAACAAAAAATGAGTCATGGAATAACAGTTGAATTAAAAGAAAATACTGGATCATCTTAATTAAATGGATAGTTTCCAGAATCTAATAAAAATTGAAGTTTTTTTGTGTAAAACATTCAGCAAGCCATGCATGTCAATTATGTCAGAAAAGTTTCATGAGATGATATGGTGGTTTTTGAGTTTATGAGCACAACTAGCTCATCCTTAACAGCAGGCCGCAACCCTAAACCCAAATGAACTTCCATACATGTGCATATGGCTAGTCCATTACACCTGTGAATATAGACATCAATTCCATGCAAGTCTCAAAGCCAAAAGCTAAAGTTTTGAATATTATAAGAAAAATCACATTAGACAATCTTAGTTCAATCTTTGAGTGAGCAATAGTACCGTCTCTTTTTATAAATTATCCAATCAATCCAAGAATTAATTTAATCCCCGTTTTCACCTTTTGATTCCATCGATAGCTGTTCTCTTGATCCCAGACTCAAATTAACAGATGATAGAAATCAACTTGACCATCAATTGGAAGTTCTTCGAACCAATCAAGAGCCTTTTTATTGTGCTATTGCTCATTGTCAGCATTTAAAGCCACATGATGATCCGCAGTAATATATGTTTTCTGGTTCATCTCAGTAGGAGATAATACACACTGCATCAAGAAAGTGTTTATCAGGCCTAAAAACATAATTAACGTGATCACGTACAATCTTTGCAACAATATCTGCTTCCTTGTTTAGGCATTCAGACATTTTGATAGTTTTCTGTGGACTGTGAGTGAATCATTCACAGTGAATATTCTCATCTCTGATTTTTTTCAGTTTTTTTTTAATCTTAAAAATTATGATGTAATTTGTAATATTCTTAGTGAAAGATCCCTTTTAACATGAGAATGAGTTACTAACCTCTCGTCATTAGTAAAAAGTTCAAAAAAAAATGAGATATTTTTAAATTTTTTTTGAGATGGTATATTTGTTTTCTCTAAAAGCAAGTTCTGTATTAGGTGTTTTTACTTTTAAGGATTAGATTAAAAATTGATTACTTTATAATTACATCATATTCAAACAAAATTCAAATATGTTGTCACTAATAAGTAACGAGGTGATGTGTTTGCAACTTTGATTGTAAGGTGTTATTTACTTTTATGGTTTTCCATATTTTGACTAAATTTCTTTTGAAATAGTTTTTTTTTTCTGAAAAAATATTAAAATAATATTTTTATATTTTTAATATGCTAATAAAAAAAATATTTTAATATATTTTTAATTAAAAATCAATTTTATAACATACACTAAATCAACAATAATCAGAAATGAATTTCTTAAAATCACAACACCTAAAAGTTCATTGTTTTGGATTGGCTTGTAATTAAGATAATATTGATATAATTTATTTTGATTTAAATTTTATTTAAAACAACTTTGCTAATTAGCCCTCTAAAACTATATTTAAATTATAAGATCATACAAATTCTATTTAAAAAAATAATTAAAAAAAAACTAAAAGATGAGGGGATTTTATTGTGCCTCTCCTCATAAAATAATATTCACTAAAATATTGTTTTTTTCCTTCTTTTAGTTTTTTTTTTTAATTTCAATTTTATCTTTCAACATTAGGTTTATTGGATATTGCATTTTATAATTTCATCCTTTCATTATAATTTTTTTTTTTAGATTATCTCGGTTACATAACTCGAACCATATGTTTGACTAATTAAATAAATTGACTCGATTTTTTTTCTTGAATTTTTTTAATTTCATCATTCAATATTGGGTTGTTTGTAAATTAAGTTTCGTGATTTTTTTTTGTTTTTTTTTCTATCAAGTTATCATTATCTCATAGCTCAGGTCATAGATTTAACGAGTTAACAAGGGTTAGAGTCATTTTTTAATCGAATCTTTTTTCAAGTTCAACTTTCAACACTAGATTAATTGAGAATTGAGCTTTATAATTTGTTTTAATTTTCTCTTTATTAGTTTATCCTGATTTCATGACCCAAGTCGAGAGTTTGCTAGGTTAACCCGGATTAACTCAAGTTTTTTTGGTCCTTTTTTTAATTGATTTTTTTTAATTTCATTCTTTAACATTGAATTTATTAAAAATTGAGCTTCATAAGTTGTTTTGATTTGTTTTTTAGGGAATTATTAAGATCTCATGTCCCAACATGTAAATTGACATGTCAACTTGGGTTGACCTTCATCAATTAAATATGTTATTATTTCAATATTTATAAAAAAAATCTCATCTTAAATATTTATTTGGAGTCAAATTATGTTTTTACCGTCCATTTTGGTTATTTTTAGACTCGTCAAGTCAACAGGATAACATTAAATTAATTAATAAAAAATATTATACCCGAAAAGACATTATTAACGGCTAGACATTGTTTTATGTTAAAAAAATATTTGATCTAACCTGCAACGAAATACGAATCAATAATCTAGTATCATCCTCTATCTTAAGAAAATAATTATTCTTTATAATTCAAATTAGTTTTCTTACAAACAAATGGATCAATGGAAGATATTATCACATTGATGAGAGTTTTAGAAATGAATTTCTCCTGATTATGATAATAGGTTGAATTGATATAGCAAATTCAAAACTATCTAATTTTCAACCACCACAAAATCGTAATTTGAAAAATAATTATTAATTACTTACCAGCCTTGACCAAATTGAAAAAACACCGCAAACAGTTCATCTTCATCTTATCTAAGATAGGTCTCACCACGTGTCACAATCCCATCCATTGATTCTTCTTCTTCCCCAAATTTATAATCTGGTTTGAGGGTCCCTCTCTGCAAAGATAAGTGGGGCTAGGGTTTAAAGAAATTTTTGAATTTCACAAAAATTAGAGTTGATTCCATCTGGGTTCATCAATATTTTCGTGGGTCCTTGTTAATTTTTTCTATTTTTTTCTCAATTTCTTGTTTAACCATGGACTCACCAACCCATCATCACCACCGTACCATTGAAAAAATAGACAAAGAACAGAGCATAACCACAGCAAATCTCTCTAGCCAACCAGAACTCAAAGACGAGACCTTAACAGACCCAGAAGAAAGCCAAGAATTTGAGGAACACAACAACAATAAAAGAATCAACAACGGTTCTTCTTCTTCTTCTCTTGTTTTACATCAAGTACAAAGAAAGCAACAGCAAGTGGTAATTGCAGCAAAGAGGAACAGAAAAGACAGGCACACAAAAGTAGAAGGTCGAGGACGGAGAGTTCGGATGCCAGCAACATGTGCAGCCAGGATTTTTCAGTTAACTCGAGAACTAGGTCACAAGTCTGAGGGTGAGACAATAAGATGGTTGCTTGAACACGCAGAGCCAGCAATTATTGCAGCAACAGGTACAGGTACAGTACCTGCTATTGCTGTTTCTGTTAATGGAACATTAAAAATCCCAACTGAAACACCAGCCAGAACAACAGCTGAAGCGGACATTGATGCTGATGGTTTGGTGCCTAATAAAAAACGTAGGAGACCTTGTAATAGTGATTTTGTTGATCTTGCAGAAGCCGCTCATCAGAATTCAGTTTCTTCAGGTTTGGCTCCTATTGCTAGTACAAGTCCACAAGGGTTGGTGCCAATTTGGCCAATAGGGACTCTTCTGTTCCCACAAGGGAGTAGTGTTGGTGTTGGTGAGTCTAATCAGGCTCAATTTTGGGCTTTTCCTGCTGCCAGTACAACTCCATTTTTTAATATGGCTGCTAAGCCTATTTCTAGCCTTGTTTCTGCTATGCAGCCTGGGGTCCAATCGGCTGGTAATGTTGGTGTTGGTTTTGGTGGAGGTATGTCACCTTCTAATAACATTGGGTCAATGAGTTCTTCAAGCTCAGGATCAAGTACCACGAGTGCTAGTACTGGTGGCGGCGGTGGTGGTTCACAAATGTTGAGGGATTTTTCTTTGGAGATTTATGATAAGAAGGAGCTTCAATATCTTGGCCATCCTGTGAATCATGATCATCAACAAGCACCATGTTCAGAATCTTGCATTTTGAGATGACTGGCTTGCGTTTAATCAACTTGGGGGGCAGAGATAGTGTTTTACGATTAGGGAGCAGTTTTTTTTTTTTTTTTGTTCTTAGGTTCTAGGACAAGAACGTGGTTTTTCTTCAGGTGCTGTTTATGTTATCTTTGTGGGATTTTTGGATATTAAGCCCTTTTGTCTTCACTTTGTTCTTATCATTGATTCATTTCTCCTGGTTCTTTATGGAAAGTTTGGTTTGGTCAGCCTATATGGTATGTTGGGAAAAGTTGAGCATTTTTAGCAAAAAAAAATAAAAAAATGTGTGGTAATAATGTTAATTCTTTTTAATATTAAAACATTTTAAAATCATAATTACAAAGTTGATCAATTTTGATGGATTAATTCGATGACACGCTAACTCACTCAAACTTGATTTGAATTGGATTTAATTTTAAATAAATTTTTTTTATATCAAAACTGAAGCTTTATCTTCTTTTATTTTGACTTCGGTCTTGAACTCTAAGTTAGATCTCGAAGAGTCTTACAAGCTTAAGATATCTTCACCAAATACAAGAAAAATCCCTGAAAGCAAAAAACACTAAACAGGCTTACATGAGGTTTGCCTTGCACGTGCAAGGTGGGTCCCACTGATTTTTAGGCATGTGGTGTTGATTTGCATAGGACCGATGGATTAATTAAAAAAAAAAAAAACAAGGGTGTCGATTCTGTTTCCTCATGTCCGGGTGGTTATTGTTTACAAAACAGAACAAACCCAAATAAAATTAATCTTGTTTGGAGTCTTGTTCTGTTTCAAAAATTTCAGTCAAATCCCAGCTAGAACATTTCTGTAAAATAATATTTTTTTAAAAAAATCTATATATTTTTTTTAATTTTACTTTTCAAGATTTTTTAGAAATTGAATTTCATAATTTATTATGGTTTATTTTTTCTTATAACTATCTTAGTTTTATGATTCATATCACGAGTTTGACGGGTTAACCCTGTTGAATTAATTTTTTAATTAGATTTTTTTTTCAGTTTCAACATTTGGTTGATTATCAATTAGATTTTATTTTTTGTTTCATCTTGTTTTCTATGCAATCATCACGGTTTCATGACAAAGTTCACATGTTTTACAAATTAGCTTGTTTAGATTGATGTTGTTTTATGATCTCATGACTCGGGTTGATATAATATATTATCATTTCAGTATTATAAAAAAAAATTGAATTAATATTTTTTCTTAAGTGATCATTGGTTCATACACAAATTTAAATTGATATATTGCAATTTAATTTCTTTATGATAGCTCCTTTAGATTCAACCATCCATGGATCCAAACTCTCTGTATAGTTCAATTATGGGTAGCAGATTTGACTTGAGAACAAAACACCTCCCATACACTACCCTTTCTTAATTTATTTGTTATAAGTATAGTGTGACCGTGTTTTTTTTAAAAATTAATTTATTTTTTATTTAAAAATTTTTTTTTGTGTTTTTTTTATCTAAAGTTAACACTTTTGTTCATTGGAGGACTTGAATAATGCTCTTGAGTAACTTGGAAGGGTATAAAATCCAGATGAAAACTTGTTTTTATGTGTTTGTTTCTGCTGACTACTATATATATATATATATATATGCTCTACCTCCATGGACGTTCAAATCATGATTAGATATACATTCTTCTACCTTTAGAATCAAAAGAATATATAATCGTGTTTGGTATTGCGGTTGTTGTTGTGGTTGTAATTTGAAAAAAGTTGTTTTATAAAAAATATTTTTAGTTGAGGTTGGTTTGAAAAAATATATGTTTGGTTAAAACTGTGGTTGAACAAAAAGTTGTTTAATGTATTTGGTTAAAAAAATGCTTTTCAAATTGAGGTTATAAAATAATTAAAAAATATATATATTAATATTGATGGTTTTTAATTTAAATATTGTAGATTTAACTACTGTTATTACATCATGAAATAAATAATATTGATATCAAATATTTCTTTATTATTTCATTAAACTACGTGCAATTCATCACGTTCGAAATCTATCCAACAAGTACTATATTTTCCATGGTTTATTAAGCGCGCAACAACATCAGGTAAAAATATCATAAAAAACAAAATTAGGATTGCAATCAAATTCTGCAAATGTTACGTCATCAAACGATCTCCTTCTAATTTTTTGAATAAAACACAATTAAAAATAAAAATAAAAATAAAAACTGAAAAAAATTTTTAACTAGGTCGGACCCGGCAATAACAAAATTGGGATTGCAATCAAATTCTGCAAATGCTACGTCATCAAACGATCTCCTTCTAATTTTTTGAATAAAACACAATTAAAAAAATAAAAATTGAATTTATTTTAGCCCGCCCCAACAAAATTTATTTTTGAATAAAACGCCGTTGTATATCTTAAAGCCAATTGTTGCTTAATCTTGATCTCACCTTCAAAAGCTGCGCTTGATTCTCATCACCATGATCAAACATGTCAACAAGCAGAGAAAATAGTTTTAGAGACAGTTCTTAATGCTTCCATGCATGATCCTAAAGTCCCTGCAGCTAGCTCGTATCCTTAGGATGTTCTTCCATGAGTGCTTCGTAAGGGTATGTAATTCCTCTCTTGGCACATGTAAACAAATGCATGATAGTAGTCTTTACACCGAGTAGCCAATGTAGAAAACAGTACATAGTATATGATCTTACTGGAATACTTCTTGATACAGGGATGTGATGCATCGATTTTGCTGGATTCTACTCCTGGAAACCAAGCAGAGAAAGATGGCCCTCCCAATGTCTGATCAGTTCGATCATTCTACGTTAATGATGATGCCAAAGCTAAGCTTGAGATGGCTTGTCCACGCGCGGTTTCATGTGCTGATATCATAGCCATGGCAGGGAGAGATATGTAGTAGCCATGGTAAAAAGAAAACAAACGCTTCCAACACTTTCTTACATGCATGTCCATACATATATGATTAAATGGAAAAATATTGTTTAGTTTTCTTCTAATATCATCTCACTTGTGATGTTTTCATCAGTCTGTAGGACCTTCTTGGAATGTGCTGACAGGAAGGAAAGATGGAAGGGTGTCAAAAGCTAATGATACAATCAACGTCCTACCAGCTCCAAACTTCAATGTAATTACACAGCTAATTCAAAGCTCTGTCTAGAGAGGTCTAGGAGTCAAAGACTTGGTAGCTTTATCAGGAGGCCATACTTTAGGATTCTCAGATTGCTCTTCTTTTGAAGCTAGCTCGACTTCAAAACTTTAGTTCAGTTCATGATGTTGATCCAAGCATGAATACTCAGTTCGCCAAGAATCTAAAGAAGAAATGCCCTAAACCAAACAAGGATGATAATGCAGGAGAATTCCTAGACTAGCTCGACCTCATCAACTTTCGATAATGATTATTACAAGAGAGTTATAGAAGGAAAAGGTGTCTTCGGAGCAGATCAACAAGATGGATTGTTGAATCATTTGCCAGGGATCAAAGTTTGTTCTTCAGAGGATTTGCAGCGTCAATGGTAAAACTTGGAAATGTCGGGGTGATTGAAAACGGAGAAGTGAGACTTCAGTGCCGAGTGGTCCATTAATTGAGAGGGAAGTGAGTACAGTTCCAGGCGAAAAGATTTCTAGAACACAAAGACCATCGGGAGTTCATTTCAGCTCCGTGAACAGAAGCTGTTCCAGATAATTCTTCCCTTGCAGTTGATATGTTTTGGATTAAATTTGGCATTCTAAGGTTATTCATGTATGAGTTGCCTCTAAACTTGAAAAAATCAGCTATTCCCATAGTTGGAAAACTTTGTTTGGCCTAACCGGTTAATCTGAAATCTAATTACACAAATTAAAGAAAAAATAAAAGAGAAAAACTATGACTTGGTTAAAAATTCGGGTTGATGAAGTCAAAACCTAGCATTTAGTTCATTGATTTAGTTTTGTCAAAACAACATTGTACTTTTTAATTTTTTTTTTAGCTCAACCCTTAACTCAAGTTTTGTTTCATGTCGATCCTCGAGTTAAATTTTATAACTATGAATATTGCTATTGTATTTCTTTGCATTTTTTTTTTGTGAGGTGTACCATTTGAAAAAATCAACTAAAGATGGTATTCTAGGTTATTCATGTATAAGTTGTCTATTCCAATAATGATAAAATATAGATCGGCGAACATATCGATATGGACCTGACTAACCTAAATCAAAGAAAGAATAGGAGAAAAAAATCAGGTTGACTCTGTAAAAAATCTAGATAGACCTACTTGTTAAGTAATATTTATCTAGTTTTATTTATTAAGGGTAGAATAGTATTTTCAGTTTAACCTATATATAATTCATTTGTATTTAGGTTAACTTAAGCACTCATAATAAACATATTATTGAGAATTCTAGCCTCCTTTTATGTTTGATCTGAATTACTTTAACATGGTATCAGAGCCTAATTGATCGAACCCTTGGCTTGTTAATTTTATGGAACTCGCTGCCCTTATAGAAATCATGTTCACCAATGTCAAAGCCACTGCTCATATCAAAATCGTTATCATCATCCACTTCATTCCCTGTAGGATGTTCCAACACGCTCAATGTATTCCTTTGAAGCTTAACTTCAGATCCATTTTTCAAAACATCAAACATGGGTTGTTTGACCTATTAAAAGATGGAGGATGAAGATCAGGTTTTGTGCTTGCGGCTAAAGAATTAATATCTGAAACTTTATTTTAGATTCTTCAGCTTCTGCAATTTGGTATTTCTATTCTGTCTCTGCAATTATTTTGGTATTTCGTCTTCTCTTCGGTTTCTGCAATTTGGTATCAGCTTCTGCAATTTGGTATTTCTGTTCTGTCTCTGCAATTGTTTTGGTATTTCGTCTTCTCTTCGGTTTCTGCAATTTGGTATCAGCTTCTGCAATTTGGTATTTCTGTTTTGTCTCTGCAATTATTTTGGTATTTCGTCTTCTCTTCAGTTTCTGCAACTTGGTATTTAAGTTAAGTTTCTGCAAAAAAAAAAAATTAGAGTGATATTTTGTCTTCCGCTTCTGCAAAATCTGGTATTTTGACTGTCCTTCAGTTTCTGCAATTTGGTATTTATGTTTGTCTCTGTAATTGTTTTGGTATTTCATCTTCTCTTCAGTTTCTGCAATTTGGTATCAGCTTCTGCAATTTGGTATTTATGTTCTGTCTCTGCAATTGTTTTGGTATTTCGTCTTCTCTTCAATTTCTACAATTTGGTATTTGAGTTAAGTTTCTGCAAAAAAAAAAAAAAAAAAATTTGGAGTGATATTTTGTCTTCCGCTTCTGCAAAATCTGGTATTTCGACTTTCCTTCAGCTTCTGTCATGACATTTACTACCAAAGAGATTGTTTGGTTACGTTGGTTACTTGCTGATATGAGAGTTTTCTTTTCTCATCCTACTCCTATGAATTGTGACAACCAGAGTTCTATTCAGATTGCTCACAACTCGATTTTTATAAGCGAACTAAGCACATTGAGATCGATTGTCATCTTACTCGTCATCATCTCAAGCATGACACCGTTACTTTGCTTTTTGTTCATTCTTCCTTGCAGATTTCTTTACCAAGACGCATTCCATATCTCGTTTTTGTTTTCTAGTTGGCAAACTCTCGATGCTTGTAGATGCCGCATCGTGAGTTTGAGGGGAGATGTTAAGTAATATTTATCTAGTTTTATTTATTAAGGGTAGAAATGTATTTTCAGTTTAACCTATATATAATTCCTTTGTATTTAGGTTAACTTAAGCACTCATAATAAACATATTATTGAGAATTCTAGCCTCCTTTTATGTTTGATCTGAATTACTTTAACACTACTAACTCGATTAAAACCAGGTTTTTTATTCGTATATTTTTTTTATTTATCAAAATAATATCGTTGTGATCTTAAAAAAAAATTAGAATTGACGTCCTTACCTATAAAACAGATCTCATCCAGATGAACTATCCAGTCAGATTTTATAAGTATAATTATTCCTATTCTAGAGTTTTTGTTTTGGTGTACCAGTTGAATAAATCAACTATTCCCCATGGCCATGCATGCATATTGACCAAACATAAAAACACTTCAATGAAATTAATTGTCATATTAAATTTTATATTCAAAGGTATCATTTTGAATGTTTAAAGTATGTACTATGAAGTGTTGGTTTAGTGGTTAAGACACTACTATATCCATATAAGGGTAAAAACACAAGTTCGATCCCTAGAAAGCGTATTTATTGGGAGGGGTAGTCACGAACCCCGAACAAGATTAGTCTCACCCTTTAAAAAGGTGTGAGGATACCCGGATAAAAAAAAAATATATATGTATCATATTAATCAAATAGAATATTCTAATATACTTCTTTCCTAAGCATTTTTAGGAAAGAAGTTATTAATCAAAATGTTAACATTTTTAGTATAATTTAGATTTTTCTCTCTTAACAGTGAGAGGTGTTTTCATATTAATTTGGGGTTATATCTGCGTTCTAAACAATTTTTAAAACACATTTTCACATCAAAATAAAAATAAAAGATGTATATTTTGTGATAATATTATTAATATAATCACATTTCAAAGATTTAACATGTGAGTTTGAGAAACTAATTTATTAATTAAATTACTTAATAAAAACATAAAAATAATTATTCTTTATATTCTAGTTGATAAGTGATTATATTCTCAAGTTGTCGTTCAAGATTTCAAATAAAGTCCGTAATGAAATAATTTAAATTAACCCAAACATTAATGATTTGTTTAAAATAATCTTACAAATTAAGGGTGGTTTGGAGGCTAAATTATGCAAAACTAACTTTTTAAGTACTGATTTGAAATCCAGATAATAATTATTAGGGAGTGGGGACTAAAATGACCTTTTACTTTTTGATCCCACGTGTCAATCTGACCATCTCCATCCTTTAACCTCGTGGAGTAAGGCCTCAATGGTACACTATACTTTTAAAATTTTTTAATTTATTTTAATTTTATATTAAAAAAAATTAGTTTTTTTATATCGTTTTAATATACTGATTTAAAAAATAAAAAAATTATTTTAATGCATTTCTAAATAAAAATTATTTTAAAAAACAATATTTACCACAGTCTCAAACAGGTCCACTAAACTTTGATATTCTACATCCTTGTGTTTAATGTGTGGTTTGGGAGTGCGGTTAGACCGTATTTTTTAATTTTTTGATTTTTTCAGTTTTCAATTAACAATTTTTAGTATTTTTTTATTTTTTTATTTACTAATGTTAAAAATAAATAAATAAAATATTATTTTAATATATTTTAAAGTAAAACATATTTTTAAAACTAATATTCACTATAATCTCAGCACTACATAAAGCGTTGATTTCAACCACCCAGTCATTTTCATGCAAGCAAAAGATCCAAGCGGTCAATAATATTTAGTTTAATGTTTTTTAGATTTATTGAGTTTGAATCTTAGAATTCATATACAAGGAAGTTTATTTCTCTAAACATAATAATAAATCAATGTGAAAAGTATAATTTTAAAATATATGAGACAAGAATTTGGTTTTAGTTAATGTCCAAACTAATATGTGAATATGAATGATAATTAAAAATAAATAATATAAAAACATTATATAAATTTTAATAATCCAAAGAAAATTTTACCCGTAAAAATTTTAAGTTTTTTTTTCTTATGACAGGATTATCTTGCTATGATTATTTTAAAATAATTTATGGGATATATTTTGTTTAATTTTTAGTCTTTCTAGTTTTTTTTTAAAAAAACTAAATTGTTAAAGATTTTCACTAAAATGATTTTGCATTTAATGATTGGTGTATCAATAATTTTTTTATCCTATACATGGGATTGCTTCATTAAATTCAACATTAAATACACCATGGACATACACACTAGCTATTTCACCTTCGCGCCACCGCAAGTCATAAATTTTTCTTTTAAAAAAGCCTGGTATGAAGGTTATTTTCTAAAAACAATATAAAGTATAAATAAAAAAAACTCATCCAAACTTCTAATCAAATAAATTAATAATTATTTAAATAAATAAATAAATAAAAAGTTTTTAACAATAACAAAATTAAAATCTAAAAAATTAAAATATGGATATAGACCAAAATATTTAATAGCATAATATGGTTCATTTACCCTATTATATTTAATGAATTTATTTATAAAAATCAATTTGTAACATAAATTAACACATTCATAAAATTTATTGAATAAAATAAATGGAAAAACAGTCTATGTAAGGCTGCACATATTAAAAATATTGTAAAAAAATAAAACATTTTTTAAAATAATTTTAACCTATATAAAATATATATAAAAAAAAATTATAAATGAATCATACTAATCTCATAAAAATAATTAAACACACTCAATGTAATAAAAAATAATTGTTATTTCAAAAGGGTTAAATAAGCCAAAAACAATTAAAAATGAAGGGGTATTAATCAAAACATAAATGCAAAAATTATTTTTAAAAATACATATAAAACAAATAGTAATTTAAGAAAAAGAAAAATATATAAAAAAGAAAAAATCAAAGAATGACCCCAGGTATAGTTTTGAAACCCAGGACCCGAGGCTGGAACCGGGCCGGGTTGAAGAAAAAACAGGGAAAGAAAAAACTCGGTGTGACTCGATTGACCCGATCAAAAACTCGTTTGCAACCCGTTGACTTTTGTTTTTTTACTAAAACGACGTCGTTTTGATTTAAAAAAATTGACCCGGGCGACCCGGTCAAAACCCAGAACCCGGGCCTTGGACTCGGTCGGGTCTAAAAACTATGAGCCCAGGTGTTGTGGGCATGGTAAGCCACGGTGCCCACATTGATAAGGCCTACACGCCGATCTTTATTTATATTTTTTTGAAGTTAATAGGGGAAATGACATGTTTTTTGCACCATTCTTTGCTGAAAAAATAGATGACGCGTCGTTTGTCTCGGGAGACAATGCCTAATCTATAATTGCCTGGAATCCGTGTGGTGGTTGAAAAAATAAAGCTCTTGTTTATTTAACCCAAAAACTTATTTTCAACCTCTTTTTACTTGAAACACTTAGAAACACTCTTGGAATCTTGTTTAATTAATCCATAGCCTTCAAAGACACAAAAACCGCCCCCAAACCCATAATCAATCTGAACCTATAAATTTTCTAGAGCTCATATATGTTTTAGTGGTTGAAATCATAATCAACTGCAACTTTCTCTTTTTAAACCGAAATCCAACGACCCCTCCTTTCTCCTCCACTGAAAAAGAATTAAAAAAAATGAAATATGGTATCAAAATATAGTATTTAAAAATTATAGGGATCAAGTACCTAATAGCTTAGAAAGGCATGGACTAAAATGAACTTTTCAAACAAATTGTAGAGCCACCACCAATGTTATCCGTGTTTTTCACTTAAACTCTTCTTTTTCAATTCAACCCTTATCCCTAAAAAAAATGTAATTGATCTCAAATTTAGGCTAAAAAGCATGGTTTTGAAACCCGGACCAGCCCGGCGGGTCGACCCGGGCAAACCCGGCCTCTTTTTTTATATACATAGCCATGAAACGACGTCGTTTTGGTCTTTTAATTAAAAGGCCAAAACGATGAAGACCAACACTGCAGAATTGTAGACGCCATATAGAGATAACCTAATTAAAGAAAATCAATTTCAATCCATAGCTCATGTGCCCGTAATACGTCTCCACCCCAAACACGGCGTCCCCTCTATCAATGGGCTTTACCCTTATCGGCAGCCTCTCGTAGTGATCCCACTCGTTCCCTCCAATTCATCGAGCCTGGACAACCTCTGCCTCAACACAACGTATAACTCGCTGGTGACCAGGTGAGACCTGGTGGCGTATGGAAGGTTGAGAAGGAATGAGACCCTGTAGTGCCTACAGACAAGCGAGTAGTTGTCAACGGTCCTATAGATTCCATTGACGACAGCATCCCCGATTTAGATTAGATCCTGCATCAAGACATGATTGGAAAAGCCCCTCTTCAAAGTTCCATACGTGAATATCAACATTGTTGTTGATGCACGATTGCTATTGCTTTATGTTTCGATGCCTATGTGTTTTCTCTCTCTCTTTATGATTTTCTTTTCCTCTTTACATTGCTGTTGTTTTCTTGTTATATGCAGAAGCACCTATTTGTGGTTGGAAAGCGAATTGACGAGAGAGGGATAAGAGAGGAGAATTGTACTATAGAAGTCTTTATTTGATTTGTCAAAAACATCTGAGTCTCTGGCCGTGATTTTTTTATTTGATTTTTATTTTTTTTAGGTTGACCCCGGTCAACCCGGGTCAACCCTTCTGACCCATGACCCGATTATTAGACTGGGTCGATCACCAGGTTGGGTTTCAAAACTATGTAAAAAAGGCTTAATTATGCAAAAAAAAAAAAAAAAGTTTAACAATCCAATTGAAAACTCTAAAAAATCTCAATGTTAAAATTTAAAGTTAAATATGAGAGGATGAATAATAAAGTGGATAAAAAAAAAAACACCACACACTTTATAATCTTATAGCATATATATAATTTTTTTTATATAATATACCGTATCATTTAACATATCAACTCTAATAATATTTAAATATCACTAACACGTATTTAGGAAGAATAAATTTAAAATAACAACTTTTCAAAGTTTTTAAACTTTCGAACAAGCTACTAAATAAATCCACTTGTTATGTTACAATCTTCAATTTAGATAAATTTTTAATTTTTTTTTCACAAATCCCGTATTTTATCAATTTTCTTAGATTCAACTCAATGGGTGTTTGGTATATATCATGGTGTAAAATGTCTTTTAAAAATATTTTTTATTTTAAATAAATTAAAATATTTTTTTCAATTTTTTTATATCAATATATTAAAATTATAAAAAATATTAATTTAATATTTTTTAAAAATAAATATACGTTTTTTTAAATCTACCGTACTACACACGAATTCTTCGTCTTATGTCAAGAACATGGTCGAAGATGCTTACCAATGTTAAAAAAAAACGTTTAAATTCGACACACGACTTGACCACACTGGATATTTGCCTTGAAGAGACGTACCAAAAAGCTACACGCCCTCATCATAGACGATACTGAACCTCCACGATAACCCAATAAAACCACGCCACATCATCCCCAACCTCGCGTCGCCCCGCGTTATCAAAATCGATCACGGTTCCCCACTCCAAAAACCAGCACGTGTCCAATTAACACCGGCAAAACCCGTCAACACATTCCCTTACCAGTACAGCCGGTCATTCTCTGTGCTTCAATTCCCGCTAGGTATATAATCAGCTCCTTCCCTTTTCTCCTCTCTGTCTCTCTCTCTCTCTCTCTCTCTCTGATTTTCGGTTTCTGAATTAGCCAAAAAAATTCTGCGTTTCGCTTTATCCAGATTGCTGTTTCAAGGTCAGTAGAAAAGTAATCTTTTGATTTTATTATGTATTTATTTTCCTGGAAAACAAATTATTATTTGAAGTATATTTCTTTTTTGATTTTTTTTGTTTTTTTGATCTTCTGAGCTAAAAAAAGCAACCTTTTTTTTGTGTCTGTTCTATTTTTTGATCTTTTGATTTTTAAGCGACAATTAAGAGCTTGATTTTGATTAAAGTGAGGATCTTTTTGAGTTCTTGATTTTGAATGTGAGTAATTAAGTCGTGGTTAAGCTTGATTAGTTGTTAATAACATATAATTAGTGATTATAGGGGTTTTACGTGATAAATTTAAGAGTCTTTTTGGGTTTTAGTTAGGTAGTGTGGTTGTTGTAGCTAAAGCTTAGCTAAAAAAGTTAGGGTTTTCTTGGGGATAATTTAGGAAATTAGGTTTTCTGAGTTGTGGTTGAAGGGGGGTTTAATAAAAGATGATTAAATTTGGGTTTTTTTGGGGCTTAGGTAGTGTTGTAATTGTTACTAAATTTAGCCAAGGATTAGGTTTTTTGTGAGGTAATTAGGGTTTTTTCAGGGATAAGCTGGTTCTTGAAATTGTGGTAATTGAAATTAGTCTTCATTGTTGTTTTCTTTTTGGTGTTCTTCCTTTTTGCTAGTGCTGATGTAGAGTTATATTGTTTGTTTTAGATCCCTACAAGAAATTGTTGAAAGCTGAAACAGATCACAAAAATATTGGGTTCAAATTTGGTTGGTGACGCCCGAATTGTTGATTATATTGTGTGGTTTTTGTGGGTTTTATAATTTTGATCTGGGTTTTGGTTTTATAATTTTATTATTACTGAGGGGTTTAAGGATATTTAGTATTGAAAAAATTGGTCAGGGCTGGCTCTGGAGAGCTACTTAGATTCTGGCCACCAAGGGTCGGTGCCTGGTATGGTACCTTCTCGAGTGGCTGGAGCTTTAGCCCAATCTTCCTCAAGTTCTGGAATTTTCTTCCAAGGGGATGGGCAGTCCCAGGGTTTAGTTAACTCTCACTTGAGCTCATCATTTGGCAACTCATCAAATTCGATTCCTGGAACCGGGCGACCCAATTTGGGTCCGGTTTCTGGGGACATGAATAATGCGGTTTTGAACAGTGTGGCAAACTCCGGACCGAGTGTTGGGGCGAGTTCTTTGGTGACCGATGCAAATTCAGCGCTTTCTGGAGGTCCTCATTTGCAGAGAAGCGCAAGTATCAATACAGAGTCATATATGCGCTTGCCAGCATCGCCTATGTCTTTTTCATCCAATAATATAAGCATTTCAGGCTCATCAGTTGTTGATGGGTCCTCTGTGGTGCAGCAGGGCAACCATCAGGACCGAAATGTCCAGCAGGTTCTGCAGAATCAGCAGCAACAACACGGTGCTTCAAGTGCTACATCCTTGCCCACATCACAAATTGGGCAAGTTTCACTTCCCATGGGTCCACGAGGCCAGGGATCCTTTCTTCAAGACCATAATAATCTATCGCAAGTGCAAAAGAAGCCAAGATTGGATATCAAGCAGGAAGATATTCTGCAGCAGCAGTTGTTGCAGCAACTGCTGCAAAGGCAGGACTCCATGCAGCTGCAAAACCGAAACCCGCAGCTACAAAACTTGATTCATCAACATAGACTGAGGCAACAGCAGCATCAACTTCTCCAATCTATGCCACCGTTGCAGAGAGCCCAGTTACAGCAGCAGCAGCAGCAGCAGCAGCAGCAGCAGCAGCAACAGCAGCAACAGCAGCAGCAGCAGCAGCAGCAAATGCATTTGAGGCAGCAAATGCAACAACAGGCCATGCAACCAGCATCTGCCCTCAAGCGTCCCTTTGATGGGGGTATTTGTGCCCGTCGTTTGATGCAATATCTATATCATCAGCGGCAACGGCTTGCTGTAAGTTCTTGCTGTTGTTTGATAACTCTATAGCAGATAACCTTTTCCTCGTTATTAATATTTGTGGCATTCTGATGTCGTACTAAATTCATGTTTTCCCTGGGTAAATATGTATGCTCATATACTTATTGCCCAATATATAAATTCATTTTAATTAAGCAGTTCCTGAAAGCACAAATGTGTTTTTAATCTTGTCATGGACTTTTATTATTTTAACAGGAGAACACTATTGCATATTGGCGTAAATTTGTCTCAGAGTACTATTCTCCTCGCGCGAAGAAAAGGTGGTGCTTGTCATTATACGAGAATGTTGGGCATCATGCACTTGGTGTTTTCCCCCAGGCAGCTATGGTCAGTGTTTTTGTCCTTTTCCTGTTAATAAAATTTTTCTATTTAATTTTAACTGACAAGTCATTGGAGTCCTTACTGATACAAGTGAATAGATTTCTATTATTTTTCCTGATGTTGAGCTTTAGTTTTTCCATTTTCTCATGGTGATTTCATATGTTGGTTAAGAGCAAGCAATAGATTTAGTAGCTTCAGTCATCACTTGTTTATTTGTAGACATCATGTTGTCATCACCTGCATGTAACAGTTCTTTTTTTCTTTTTTCAGGAGGCATGGCAGTGTGACCTTTGTGGTTCCAAGTCTGGAAGAGGTTTTGGTAAGGGAATTGTGATGCTTTGTAGTAATGGATGATGTGCCCCAACATTATCACTCCTATACTCTAATTCCTGGAATTTGTTTCATGTAAAAAATGACATTGAAAATTACTGGTTTGATTTTGGAAAGAATTGCATGTTAGTGTGAGATAATTTAGCTTCATAAGTTTACTGAATGCTTTTACTCTGTGCAATCATTTTTGTAATTTGAGTATCTTGTGTAAACACTGTCAAACTCTGGTCACTCTCGGAGTTGACCCTACATGATTTTATGGAAGTCAATACAGTGTAATGTATACATAAATCTATGGGAGACAAGATTAACAAAGCATAATCTTGACTTCAATTTTCTTTCATGGAACTATTGCTTGTCAATTGGAGTGTTGATGCAAACAAATGGTATAATCTTAACTTCAATTTATTTTCACATTCAAATTGAGAATTCATATTCCCATTGGTTATCAAGCATAATTGTTGACATGAAATGAAACAGGCATGGGTTCCAAATCTGGATTGCATGGGGTGAAAAATTGGGATATGACAGGACTGATAAAAGTTTTTTTTTTCCTCTTTTTTTTTGTTTCTCTTTTGATGTTTAATGGTTGTTTCTGGCTCGGTATTTTGGTTACTCAACTTTTTGGCCCTAATTTGCATCTATAATCATTCTCTTGGTATGTTTTTTGTGCACTTGTGTAGTATCTATGTTATCTGCTATGAGGGTCATTCATAAAAAGGAAAGGGACATATCTGGGTGCTTTGATTTTCTGGTTAATTTATTTTCCTTGGGCATTAGCTGAGGTGGGTTGTTCAGGATGAGCCCCGAGTTTAAATTCTCACCGGTGGTTATTTTTTCCTCAGATTTCTTCTGCCTATTTTAAGTTGACTTGTTTACAAGCGTTTATGGTGGTTTGTTGCGCTCTCCACAAGCCACCTTTTTTGAGGCTATTAAATTCAAATATCTTCATTTTAGTAGATGAAACAAAATATGAACATCATCAAAGAGCCATCTGCAGCTCATTAGCTAAAAAGCTAAAATGCGTGCTTTGGTTCTTTTCTTCTTTGTTTTTTGGAATGTTAACATGATAACATGATGATTCCATATTTCTTGCTCGTCATAAAATACTCATAGGGCCACTATCTAGCTCCTGTTCAACCCTCAACTTAGACGTAACCAGTGTAACTTGGAACATCCTTGTGATTCATTTATTCTGGAGATTTAACTCTGAGCTTGTTATGGGTTATTTTTTGCAGAGGCAACTTTTGAAGTACTCCCTAGGCTTAATGAAATCAAGTTTGGAAGTGGTGTCATTGATGAGCTTCTGTTTTTGGACTTGCCGCGTGAATTTAGATTGCATTCTGGAATAATGATGCTGGAGTATGCAAAAGCAGTCCAAGAGAGTGTATATGAGCAACTTCGTGTTGTTCGTGAGGGTCAGCTTCGTATTATATTCACCCCTGACTTAAAGGTCAATATGAACACTGTTTCTGATACAAGTATTGATAATTTCTAAATTTCTTAATAACTGGCTAGTACTTCTATTCATTTTTAGATATTGTCGTGGGAATTTTGTGCTCGGCGCCATGAAGAACTTCTTCCACGGAGGGTGGTTGCACCACAGGTACTATGTTTGAAACATTGTGTTCATTGGAAAGTTCCTCTAGTTCTTTGTTTTTCTGGAGTGATGCTTCCTAGAGATGATCCATCACAGTTACCCTAATCAAAGAAAAACATGAGAAAACGAATAGAGAAATAGAGGCTGAAATAGTCATCTCTTTGTTTGGTTGTGAATGCTCTTAATCCAAAGCATTCAAGGATAAGCGTGGTGGATCTTCAATAACACCTATGCAGTTCTAGATAGCAATTACTGGATTGCACATCATTCGTCACTGTGATGTGAGCCCTCTTCAATTTTGAATGTTGTAGATACATTTTTAACTTCAACCTAGTGAGTGCTTTTGCAGGTGAATCAGTTGCTCCAGGTTGCGCAGAAATGCCAGAGCACTATTGCTGAAAGCGGATCTGATGGGGTTTCTCAACAGGATCTGCAAACAAACAGCAATATGTAAGTAAAATGAGCATTCTCTTAATTCTTTCTTAATACAATTTGGTGCTGCTTATGCAAGCTTTCTGGCTGAAGCTTCTTGACTCATAAAGTTAATACACTCCTATGTTAATGAGCTTAGGTCCACACAGACCCCGTCCTTGAGGCTATATTTCCTGAAATAAAAAGCATTTGACATGTTCCTGTTGTTTTGATGGACATAATTATGTTGTTTTGCTAACTCAAGCTCCCCTATTCATATGATACAATGAGTGCTTGAGGTATCTAGTGTTGATCCTGCATAAATGAAAGTTGTGGAGAGAGAATTTGGGTGTCCTTGAGCATTTTGGATGAAGTCTCTCAAGATTTGAATCTGTAGACTAGAACTTGCAGCTGAGACTGTTACCTTTCTAGACAGTGGTCCTCATAAATCTTTTATGTTCTAGTGGAGCATTAAACCATATAGCTTTCCTCAGGCATGACATTCACAAAACAGTGTCTCAACTCTTGAATGAGCTTTAAAATTTTAATTGAAGGCTTTATCAAATAATATTTGGTTTGCAAAGGAATGGATTATAATTATGGCTAGCAGTTAAATACTGATCCAACATTGATCTTTTATAAAGGGTTCTGACAGCTGGTCGCCAGCTTGCAAAGAGTTTAGAGTTGCAGTCACTGAATGATTTGGGTTTTTCCAAAAGATATGTCCGGTGCCTGCAGGTATAACTTTCACACTTTCTGGATCTGAATTTCTATACTGATAGAAGAATTACAATTTACTTTGTTTTATGATTTTTACTTCAATGTGTGACAGATATCTGAGGTTGTCAACAGCATGAAGGATCTGATTGATTTCTGTCGGGAGCAAAAAGCTGGGCCTATTGGTAAAATCCTTTTGTGGCTGGTGTTATTCCAATTTGTGTGTTTTACCCTATCCTAGAAGGTTTCTTTAGAATAAAATTTTGTTATGCAGTTCAGTGCTTTCTCAAGTTTAATATCTTGTGGTTGAGAAAAATTGGAGTGTTTTGGCTTCTACTTTTCTTTCTTCCTTTATTATTTGCAATGATCTGTGTTCTAATTTTCTTTAGACTGAAAGGGTGTCTCGTGTTGATATATTTGCCTTATCTGCTGCTAGGAATTTTCTTATTAAGATTTTTCTGATGTTTGCATTCAACATGAAGGTCACTACCTCGGATGAATTTTATCAGAAACTGGCCCTGTTTGGTTTCATTTCTTTTATACAATCCTTATTATTTTAGTTCTTAGACAGCTAACAATTTTGCGGTTCATTTTTGTTCATTTTGACTATTCTGCTTTGTTTTTTTGTTGCCTGCTAATTTTGGTCATGAGAGAAAATGTTGTTTCAATCATAGACTGCATAAAGACCTGATGTGAATCCATGTCTGCAGAGGGCTTGAAAAGTTATCCTCGACATGCCACTGCAGCTAAGCTCCAGATGCAGAAAATGCAGGAAATGGAGCAGTTAGCAAGTGTTCAAGGTCTGCCAACTGATAGGAACACCATCAATAAGCTGATGGCATTACATCCAGGAATAAACAATCATGTCAATAGCAACAATCAAATGGTTGGTCGAGGTGCTTTGAGTGGTTCGGCGCAGGCTGCTTTGGCATTAACAAACTACCAAAATCTGCTCATGAGACAGAACTCGATGAATTCAAACTCCTGTTCACTTCAACAGGAGGCTGCTTCACCATTCAGTAATTCTAATCAGAGTCCATCCTCAAACTTCCAAGGAGCTGCTAATTTCATACAAGGATCCATGCAGAACTTACCTGTGAGTGGCTTTTCAAGTCCACATCCACCTCCCCAACAGCCCCAGCAGCTGCAGCAGCGCTCATTGAGCTCTAATAGCTTACTCCAACAGAGCCTTCCACGATCCTCCCATGGCAACCAGACATTGCAACCACAGATGATCCACCAACTGCTGCAGGAAATGTCCAATAACAGTGGGGGAGGAGTCCAACAACATTCCATTTCTCGGCAGAGTGGGAATGGTGGTGTGGCAAGGATGGGACTCGGTTTTGGAAGCAACAGTATGGCAACAGCACCAACTGCTTCCACTGTGTCAGTAAGTGCAGGAGGACCTGCACCAAGCCAGAGCAACAGTTTTAAAGCTCCTGCAAACAGTGATTCTTCGGCAGCTGGTGGCAACAGTGGGTTTAACCAGAAAGTACCAGATTTGCCTCAGAATCTTCATCTGCAGGACGACATTGTTAGTGATATTGCCCACGAGTTCACTGAAAATGGGTTTTTTAACAGTGACCTTGATGATAACATGGGTTATGGTTGGAAGGCATGACTAACAGAGGTGGACCAGTTATTTGCTCTCAAATGAGCGAGTGTTGGCCATCTGTATTTGTACAGAATATTCAGATATCTGCTTTCTCCCCTACCTCCCAAGCTTTTTCTAATTATGGAATTTGTTGTGGCATCAGGCACTTGCACTTCAGTAGGTACTTAGGTTTTCTCTATTTTTGTTCTTCTTCTTTTGCCTTCTCATCAACTTGTCTTTTTAGGGATTTTTTTAATCAAGTCTTGCAAGTGTAATCTATTGGACAAAACTGGAACAGGAAATATGATATCTAAATGAGTTCTCCAATATTGTATTTAAGCTTGTCTAGAATGTAATCTATAAGAATTTTGGGCCACATGCTTTATGGCTTTGAGGCACTTATCCTGTCTTGGGTGGATTGCCATATTCTTACTACTCTGTGCTGAAATACTCCCAACTCGCTTCAAAATAAGATGGCTAGTACTATGCCTATGATTCATTTGTAGAGTATTGGAAAGTGACTGCCAGTTTTAGGGTATGGCTGATGGGATTTGTCACCGAAATCCACGTCAATCTTATCCCATTCAAGCTCCTATCTTTACCGAAACCAGATAAATGCTTCCCCTACCTCTCATTTGTTGGGCAGCATCTTGCCCTCTTTCTAGGGTTTGACGCAGCGGCCTGCAAGTCACCTTATCTGCCTCGTCAAAAGGATTGGAACCAAAGTTGTGGCACTCCCACTCATTCAGGTTTTGTTTGATTAATGTTCCTCGGTGTTTCAAAATTAAGATTAACGCTAATGACTGACGTGGCAAAAAATGGTGGGCCAACTGGCGAAGCCCTAATCTTCGTAATCAGTAGAATGCCAGTGGATAAGAATGCCAAAGTAGCATAAAGTGACAGAAGAACTATCTTCCAAATCAGTCGGTCGCCACCCCGTCCCCATTGCTATTATGCCCAAACTCGAAGACACAACAGGACCCACTGGGCCTAGAAGACCGCCAGTTTAGTGAAATCCCCATGAGAACAACAATCTCTCAAGTAAAGAAACTATATATTTCTTCAAAGAGTTTCACTTTCTCTAGTCAAGGATTCTGTCTCTCCAATTTATTGTCCTGTGAATCTTTTCACAACAAGATTGCGAGAGAGAAAAGATTGTGGCATTTGAACTGAGTATGTGATCTGTCTCTCCAGTTGGTTGATGCTTGTAATGGATTCCTGTAATACGATTGATTTTAACATCTTGAACTCCATCTTACACTGTCCGTTGAATTAGTGTTTATCTGGTTTTATTTCTATTATTTTTATCTTTTCTATACTGGAATATAAACCAAATGTTACTTATACTCTGTATTTGTTCTTCAGACCATAATTAGATGCCAATAATACAGGCGAGAGTTTAACATACAGATCTACAATATTATAATCATCCTTCATTATTGTTTCACAAACACATGAACATGATCAATCCAAAATTTACATTGATTTGCAAGAATACAATATTTGTGGACCACAAAAAACTAACCCACCATTTTCATTTTTCAGCTAAAGCTGCCCCCCTAATATATTTCTTTACTATGTAACATCTCATGACCAATCCTACCTGCAAAGATTTCATTTGCCTTAAAATTGCTTCAACTTTTCTCTAAATTCACTAGGACATATCAACACAGAATCTAAGCACACACCACCTTTAGTATGTGTACAATCAATCTGCATCATGGAAAATTTGAGCTTCATTGGGGTATTTTTGTTGTCAACAACAAAATCACCAACACGGTAATGCCCCCAGTTTCCTTGTTGATGCAAGTAACATTCTGATGAGGCTTGCTGGCCATTCGATGTTGAAAGCTGAAATCGGACAGGTTTAGCACCCCAACCATGAACTTGATCGACATTACAGGCTCGTCGGCCAAATTTTTTCGAGGTTTTTCCCAGTTGGAGCTTGAAGAATAGGCTATAAGTTCCTGCTGGAAATTCAAACTCTAATTCTCCCACTACTTCAAGCCACCATATTTGTTGAAGATACGCAATTGTGTTGAACCTACACGGCAACAATATTTAAGTAGTTCTAAATTAGTTCTTGCATTTTTGTAACTTTGAATTAATTCTTACTATAATAATAATAGAAACATTTTTTTTAAAAAACTCTATCACACTTTTAAACAGAGAAAAGTTTACCATCCAAGTTCCATCATTATTTTAGTCATGCACACAAGGCATCCAAAGAAGTATTTAATTTCTCACAGCAGTCAAGGGGCAAGAAATCCAATAAATAATTGGCATAAAGTCTTCAATATTATAAATATTTTTCCATCTTGCAAATTAGTACTTGAAAGTCATTATTTTTAGTCAACTGTTTGCACTATTTTCTGGGGATTAATTGTAGACATAAGAAATGGCCTGCCACTGGCCAGATGTATATTTTAATACTCTCTCGATCAGGGAAAACTGTGGTCCATTTTTATTTTATTTTTAAATTATAAATTTATATGTTCATAGCTAGATAACCACAAACTTGCATAGATCTCTTTTCACTTTTGAATTTACTCGATTTTGATGTAGTAATTTAAATCCAAAATCCCATAAATCTTACTGATGCGCATCATGAAGCCTTCGATAGATCATGAATCTTACTTAATATATATAGAGAAACTCCAAAAAGAAAAAAAAAGAATATATAAATATTTAACCTGGATTCCTCAGATGAAATATGATTCCAATATCTTCGATCATCTATCCCAGTTATCCTTAATGCCTTATAAGAAACAGCTACACAAATCTTGCCACTACTTTTATCCAACCAAACTTGCTGTAGAAAATTAATCATGCGAAGATTTATCATTAAATATTAGACAAGAGATATAGCATATAATTAATTAACTCACTTGCGATCTATTTTATTGCATTTCTACAAAAAGAAGAGATCAGAGGGATATATAGATATATATATACCTTGGTGCCATCTTCAAAGCAATTAGGTTGACACAATCTTGCATAGATCTCTTTCTTGCTCAAACTCTCAGGACTCTGACCTAAAATCTTCTCTACAAGATACTTATAGTTTGATGGAAGCTTTGTTTCCCACACAAAATCAGCCAAAGAAGCACCATGAAAAGTCTTGTTCACCTTGGCTAGTTTGCATATCTCAGGAGGATCCAAGTGCATAAGAATAGAAGCAACACTACTTTCTGGGATATCATCAAGATTAGGTCTTACTGGAGAAGAACCTCCCTCACTTTCCAAGGCCAAACTAGACGAGCCAGCTCCCATAAAGAAAGCGAGAAAATCCAAGAAAAGAAACAAGAAGATACCCTAGATTGATATCAAGAAATCCAAGTGTTTAATGGTAGAGGAGGAGGTAGTAAGTCATTTGGCAATTTGGAGGAGGAGAGATTGAAGAAAGCTGTATAACCTTTTTCTTCATGTGTATGAGAGAGGTATGAATTTTAGATTTTAAGAGAGACAGAGAGAGAGAAAGAAAGATGGGAGTAGTACAAGCCTAGAAGGGAGAAAAAGGGATAAAGTAAAATTGAAAAACCTGTTTTTAATTTCTTTTAATTAATTCAAAGGAATATATATATATAAAAGCAAAGGATCAGAAGTTGTAAAAGGGGACGTGTACATGAGTGTGCATGGAATATATACATATATATTTCTCTGGTAGGGAATAATATGTCATATTATTATCCACACACGGTTTTGTGGCGATTGGGAAACCAACCAATCCATATATTAATATATATAATACTCACTTATATTTTGAAGTCAATTGGAGAATGATATTGATTTCTATTGGGACTTTACTTTTTGAATTCTTTTTGGGGATAGATATCAAGAGAGGAATGTGTGTGGGGATTAATTGATTCAAGTGATCATAGGTAGATTTCAATTATTAAAAAATTTCAAAAAAAGAAGAAGGAATATATATAGTGTATATATAATGGATTTTGATGAAGAAAAAAAATTATATTGGATTTTTTTATGTGAAAGTAGTTAATAAAAATTTCACTATATATTTTTTAATAATAATTGAGGAATTTTATTGATCGATGCTTGTGTCATAAAGCTAAAGACGAACTAGAATAAAAAAGAATACACAATTATATATACAAAACTAAAAAACTAAAACTAATTAATTGACGAGAGAAGAAAAATAGCATCTAAGTTAGACTTAATCCCTAATTTATTCTTATTATCGTAGTTTTAATTAAAAAAGAATAAATACCATCAGGAAATTTAACTACCATGCTTTCTGCAGCATCTTTTTTATATGACTTTTATAAATAATTCAAAAAAATTTAGCTAATATATTAATACGTGTAAAAGGAAGTTTATTTTTGTTTAATCCAAAAAGCCCAAATACTTTGTGAAAGATTTTTATACTAGTTCTCACTTTACAATTAACTTATTAATTAAGGGTTAATTTACATGTATGAAACGAATTATGAATATTCTTACTTTCTTCTTTTTTAATTATATCTGAAAATAATATTATCACTTACAAATATTTTTCTTTATCTTTTCATAATTGATTGAATTTTTTTAACTCAACCCTCAAAGAAGATGGTGCTAGCTTATTTTGTTCTCCGGCGGGTGGCAGTTTTGAGTTGATAATTAATGGAGTAAATTAATGATTAAATCACATTAATTACTTAAAATATTCAAAGTAATACTTACCTAAGTAGATTTAGTTGCTATATATAGAATTCTCCTGAAAACCATTCCTTTCCAATCCACAAGAAAAAAAAGGTCATGGAGCTTTGCACATGGTGGCCACTTGTTTAGCTTGAATGTTCACACACGTTTTTTTTTTTCATATAATGTGTACTATCTATGTCCCCTCAAATAATTGCTTGTTATCTTTATTCATGGAAAGTTTCAATCATGCTGACAAGGTATAATAATAAATAAATCAAAACTTAAAATTAAAGGATTTATTTTTCTTGTGGTTTCAAGTTTTAGTTTTATGGTTACTAATACGATGATTACTGGAGATTTACATGATTGTTAATCTCAGGGCTCATAAAATTAGTTGAAGCGCGCGCAAACTGACCCGGACACCCACGTTTCAATCACCAATCTCTAAACAATTCGAATGCAACATTTTTTAATTTTCATAAACATAATACAAGGTTTTTTTTATTTAAATTTTAGATTTACACATTATCCTTACTTGGGGAGGCTCACTATGGTTTGCTCTTTCAGTGTGGTCCAACATTTCCAGCCTAGATTTCATAAAGATCATGATTGCTTGCATCACACATATAGTTCATAGAAATTATATATCTTGCACATGGGACTATGCACTTTCTTCCCCCTGAAAATATATTTTATACCTTTATTTGTGTTAATTATTCAGTTTTCACTCTGTTTAATTAAAATCTCTATTGAATTAGAACCCGTAAAAATGTTCTTATTTTTTTCTTTTGGTTTAATTCTATGAAAGAGCTAGCTAGCGTGGCTTCAATTCTTGTTAGTTTTGACAGAATGGTATAATTAATTTAATGGATTTATAATAAAAGGGCTATGAACCAATAAATAAAAAAGGTAAAAAATTCAATATAATTGCTTAATTTCTTCACCGATCATCATCATTTACCCATGCATGGCAAGCTTTTTCCACACTAGAGGCTAGCACATAAATAAAAGTGAATGCTTTGTTGCTAGCTATTTAATTAATCGAAAGTGCATAGCACACGCAATAATTTTGTTTCCTAAAGATGGTGACTAGTTAGTCCAATGGTCCTTCATGCTCTGCCGGGACCTTCTTCTTTCAATGGGAATCATCAACTGGGATGTAATCAAATAATTACAAAGATTAAACTAGCTTAAGTTGGTCATTACTAAATTGAGAAACTTTCTCTCGAAAGTTGAAGAGAAATTATGTCGTCCACTAATTTCACATGCTTAATCACGTTTGCGAAGCACTTTTGAACCCTATCAGACGTGGGGCTGACTCAACACAAGTCATTCATTGAATTCATACACATATGGAACAGTACATGTGTGTAGGACAAAAAGGGAGACAGATGACACAAATTTTGGGTCGGAAATCATAAGGTTTGGACTGAATTCTCAAATGGTTGTATGTTTCTCATCTGAGTTTAAGAACACCATTGTCAAAAAATAATTGAGATAAGAAGGTTAGCTCGCAGTCTCAATATTGCTGCCAAAAGCTTTTAATGATGACAGTATGAAAGATGCAGATATATATATATATATATATATATATATATATATATATATATATATATATATATATATATATATATATATAACACATATTTGAAGGATTCTATTATGTTAGATCAGAGTCTGGAAATTTCCATGTATGATTAGATTTATAATATTTTATATAATTGCCAGATTAAATTTTATTTAATAATTTAAATTTTTGAGTTATAAATCCAATTATACATGGAAATTTCCAGACTCTGATCTAACATAATAGAATCCTCCAAATATGCGTTATATATATATATATATAATGGTTAAATGTTTAAAAATTTAAATTTTATAACATTTAATTTTTTCTAATTAAATAAATAAAATTAAACATATTGAAGCGATCCAAATAAGTTTATTTGAGAGTAGATAAAATTTATCTAAACTTGATGGATATTGACCGGATCTGAATGGATAAGTTTATTTTAAATAATTATTTTATTTTATGAGTAATATATATATATATATATATATATATATATATATATAATCATTCAGAAGTAGAATATAATGTCGATTGATATTCAAATTAACTAGAAAATGTATGTGATTTTTCGAGGTTAATATATTTGTTGGGATTGATACTTCCTAGAGTCCTAGATTAGGTGGTGAAATCTAGCATATCACATGATGATTTTCCAACGACCCTCTATCTTTGGTGGGTTCGATCAAAAATACATATCAAAAGGATTGAACATGACAAGTAATATTGATGATTTATGTTTTGTCAATTCATCACGTTTCTATCAATTCTTATTAATAAAAAAACAAATAAGTGTTGAACAACAAGTTTCAAGAAATTAAATTGATAATTAAATAAAAATATTAAAACGTGTGGGTTGTATATTATGAACTTGATACTGTTCATACAAACAAAACACTGTATATTTTTTTAATAATTCATTTTGATTCTTTAAGTTTTATTTTGTATGGTTTGATGTAATTGAAGGCTAATTAATTTGAATTTCTTAGGTAAGTTTGCAATTGAAAGAATATAGACTGAAATTAAAAAGATATCAAATATGAATTGCGTGCTAGAAATTATGTAAAAAATAACACTTAGATCCTCAAACTTTAAAAATAACATAAATTATATATATTCAAACTAATAGATTAATCTTTTTTTCTTCTAGCAATATTATTCTTACTTTCCATTGTCCTAAAACACAAATCTTCCCTGGCTATTCCTCCATGGCCAAATTCATGGCCAATTATAGGGAATGAACTTCAAATGGGAAACAAGCCCCATATTTTTCTTCAGGTTGATGGTCCACTCACGTCCCTCCGACTAGGGACTCAACTTGTTGTGGTAGGGTCTTCTCGGAAAGCAGCCTCAGAAATCCTCAAGACCCACGACAGAGAACTCTCCGGCCGGTGTGTCTCTAACGTACCATTCGCTAAGGACCCCAAACTGAATGGGGACTCCATAGCCTGGACGGTTGAGTGCACTGACCGATGGAAGTTCTTTCGTTCCCGGATAATAAATGAGCTATTTTTAGTCATTATTTTTTTAATTAAAATTAAAAAAAATACTAAAGAAAAGGAGAAATTACTATATATCCAAAAGACATTTCACATAAAATTATCTTTAATTTAATTTTTTTTTGAACTAAACATTAAAAGTAATGTTGTCTTTTCATAGAAAGAGAAGGAGAAGTTACTGGCCAAAGATACATTTTATTATTTATTAAAATAAGAAAATTATCCCTGATTAAGAAAAGAAAAACTTTGAATTAGGCATTAGAAGTAATATTGTCTTTTCACCAAGACATATTCTTTTATAAATTATAGGAGGTTAGATTGATCATTTTATTTTTTATTGCACATTAAAATTAATAATTTAAGTCTAAAATAAAAAAATATAATACCCATTACTAAAAGAGCATTTTGATTTCATTTTATATATATATTTAAATATATCAAATCAATGTGTCCTTAAAATCACTAAATAGAATATAATCTCAATCAATACTTCAAAATGACTAAACATATTTTTATGATTAAAAAAACATAAAAAGATTTTCCACATCTAAATTCCTAGCCTAGTTGGTGAAATCTACCTTAGTATATGATTATGTTTTTTTGTGGGTCCAATAAAGATTCCATTTCAAAAGGATCGAAAATGACAAGTAATATTGATGATTGTGTTTTGTTGATCATCACTTTTCTATCAATGCTTATAAATAATAATAAAAAAACAAATAGGGTTGAACAAGAAGTTTCAATAAATCAAATTGATAATTATAGGCCAATTGGTGTGAGGGTCCCAATTGATGAATCACATGGTTAATTTTGTACCGCATGCTTCTCCATCAACTCTAGTTCCTTAGCAATTGAAACTTATTTTTATCCTTATTTTTTTCCTGAATTTTAATTTCAAAAAATTATGAAAAAAAGTAATTAAATGTTGTAATAGCATATATATATTCAAACTAATAGATTGATGGTATTTAGTTAAGTACATCGGTGTTTATTTTTTTTAAATAAGGTTTCGAGTTCGAGTTTTTTAAATGAAATATATTATTATTAAATTTTTTTTGCTTAATCTAGCTGACTGGTCTAACCATAAATGTTGACTTGATTGAGGCTTAGGCCAAACTAGGTTTCCAGAGCACTGTGTATAGGATCCAAGGTTGATTGTTCTAACCATGAATGAAACCTAATCTATATGTATAGTCAAACCTAATCATTAAAAATTAAAAAAAAACTTATGATTTTTTTTAATTTTATCAATTATAATTTTCTGTTATAAATGACCCGTTGGTTCAATTGATGGCCTAGTGCCCTTGTTAGGCCAAGCCTTAAACCAAATTTGACAATCCTATTATTAATCTATGCTGGGAAAAGACAAGAATATAACCAAATTCACATATCACAATTCTCAATTCTTTTCTCTCTTTGTTCATTTAAAATATGGTCAACCATTTAACAAAAATAAAAATATGAATATTAAATAAACACACAACATAATGAATTTTTATGTGAAAAATCTTGGTGTGGGAAAAATCAACGGGAATATAGTCTACTCAAACTCTTTCTCCAAGTCAAATAACAGGATCATAAAGTTCTTTCATAACCCAGAGATTCATATTAAATCACTAAATTCATGATTATAAGGATGGATTCCATTAAAAAAAAGGGGGGGGGGATCTCACTAATTAGGTGTTTTGAAAATACTCAAATGTTAAAGTTTTTCAACGATCAACACTATCTAAGTTCAAGAGCTCGTTACCGGGAATAACATATCAAAATATTATTTTAATTAGAAAACAAATCATTGTCTGATTAAGGCATAAAAATAAAGAATACACTTTTTCTTCACTCTCTTATTTTTGGGCCATACGCTCTTCCTCTTAATGCATGGAGAGCAAAGGATAAATGCATGGAGAGCAAAGGATAAGAGGCTTTTTACAATTCAAAACCCTGAAAGACCAAAAACATTATAAATATAGAAAATTTTTTCAAAATACTTAATTTTATTTTTTTAGGTATTCTTTTGCCAAAAAGCTATTTCAACCTTTTATATAGAAAAAAAAAACTAGAGAACCCTAATAATACTTAATAGAAAAAAAAATTAGGGAAAAATCTCTTTCAAATAGGAAAAAAAACTAGAAAAGTATCATAATAAAGAATAGAAAAATAAAATAGAAAAAAATAAAATTAACTAAGAAAAATATCTATTTTCCTAAAAAAAGCTCTAGAATTAGTCTCTCTAGGTTGAAAGGAACTCGTACTCGAGTTTAGTCTTTTAGTTAAAAATTATTCTCCATCAAGAACATCATTTTATGTGTGAATCACCTTAATATGAGTTCCTAACACCTTTATATCGACCACTTTATCATGGATTTCTAACACAACACTTTTAGACAGACAACTTTATTATGAATCCATAACACAATAACTTGGTGCGGGTCGTCGCATCAAGGATCCCATCATTAGAAATTTAAATGATAACAATTGATATAGACAAAAACAACACTCTAGTTTTTGAATGTTTTTTTCTCGAAGAAAAACCTCCTTATCTCCTCTTATACAAGTATGTTATGTTATGCAACTTCTTCAAAGCATAATAATCACCAAATACCATTGAGTTTTAATATCAATTGACATAAGTGATGCGAATGATAAGAGGTTTGTTATAAGTCAAAACTCTCTAAGACCAAGAATACTATAAATATAGGAAGACTCTCAAAATATTTAATTTAATTCATTTATATCTTCCTTTGTTAAAAGGCTATTACAACCCTTTATATAGAAAAAAACTAGAGAACCCTAATAATACTGAATTGAAAAAAAATAAATTAGGGAAAAATATCCCTTTCAAATAGAAAAAAACTAGAAAAGCATTATAATAAAAAAAAAATAGATAGAAATAAATAAAATAGATAGAAATAAAATGATATTATTTCCATTTACAAAATGGTGGAATATCTATAGAAGATTTATTGGTTGAGAAGAGTTTGTCGTTGTCCTAGAAAGATAATGTAATATTAGAAAGGAATCGCCTCGCTTATTTCAATTGAAAAAAAGAAGAAGAAAAGAATGGAAAAGACTACATATGATAAGAGTAAATTCAGAACCAGCAGCTCTAATCTCTGCCATGGTACCATGTCAAATGCCAAATGAACTAATTAACAGCTACATCCTCTTTGCAGACACAGCAATTCTGCGAGAGAAAGAAGAAGAGAGGGGTCAGGTATGCCTTCACGTACAAAGGCACAGCAAATAACTATGAGAAGATTACATTTCGTAGCTGCTAAACAGTAATCAACACTGCCAAGCAAGAATAAATAACTTAACCTTGTTATCTTCCAACCATTTCTTAATGCAATCCTCATGATATTGGTGCGCACAGGGCAAGGTGACCAAGCGATCCCCCCTCTCGTATTCCATTTTGCATATCACACACCTAGATGCAGGCATGAAAGAAGAATTAAAGGGGATAATAACATAATCATAATTTAGAAGCTATTTTTTGGGAAGGTTGTAGGTATAAGTAGATATATAGACATTTATGAATTGTGTTTGGTTATCGTCATATGAAATGAACAAATTTCCTAGGATAAATACAACTTATAATTGAAGCTAATAATTCTCTTACTCTGCATCTCCTGAATTGCTTCTTGTGCTTGATGGACTGTACTTGTGAACAGGCAATCTAGAGACTGCTTCCCTTGACAGACCTTTGCTTACACTACCCATGGATTCTTCGAATCGATGCATTTCCTGAACAAAATACAGGATGTCGAAGTTATGTTCATATTATGAAGATCCCAGCAAGAACTTGTGAGTTAGATGATAAGACAAATGCCAAGAATTCTCGAACATCAATACATGTGGAAGACCAACCATTTCACTTTGATTTTTGTATCATTTGAAGCCACAAATTGCCAAGTTCTGACCAAAATCCCAAAAGAAAGCAGAGTTTACACTGATTTCTTATTGAAAACTTAAATGCAATAAACAACGTAAACTATTGTAATGTAATGTGGAAAAGCTTGTTTGATGGAGCATACAACTAGAATTTCAAAGAAAAAAAGAAAAGAAAAAACTAATGGAGTCTGCTAAAACAAGTCAGCTCAGAAATTTTACGAAAGCATGCAGTTCCCGTTCGAAAGCCTACCTCATATGACATATTATCTAAATCAACTTCACCGCCATCTCGTGTTTGAACATTAGTCTCCTGATCGGAAAAAGTAAGAAAATAGAAAAATTAAACTCAGTAACACACACACACAGCACTTGAAGAAAAATAGAAGAACAAAGAGAAAAGAGGAATGAGTTCATTATCTTACTCGAATAGAAGTTCCTCCACGATTAGCAGAACCTCCATGATTAGCAGAAGTTCCTCCACGATTAGCAGAAGTTCCTCCAAGATTAGCCTCCCATGCAGAGTCTGTAGAAGTTCACTATTTTGGTCATATAAATAAGGATAAACCTAATTAACACTGGAAGTGGTCCAGTTGTTAAAGTCGTTTCATTATCAACTAAAGCAAAATTTAATTAGAGACCACAAGCTAGATGAATATGTTTATTCAACTGATAACCTGTAGAAATTTTACTCAAGTAAGTTGATTATAACAATCAGTTGAATCCATCACCAGGTCAAATCACGAAGTTTATACAGATAATAGTTTGAAACAGTGAGACTTCTGCCAGTCAATTGCTTGTCTGGGGTGCAGGAAGAAAATAACATTGATTCTTACTGAAAAATTCAGGAAGAGAACAAGACTTTCATTTTTAAGGTCAAGGATAATCTAAAAGGGTTTCAAATTTAAACTCAATGAGATTTGAGAATGCCAGATGTTTCATTGCCATGCTTTTCCCAACACATAGTGCTGAAGCCTTGGAGCTATTTAATCACAGTGGAGGGTTTTGAATCCATTCAAAAAGAGCCAGAAAGACAAAAAATGAACCCATCACAAGTTCCTACAAGGAAAATATTTTATGGTGTGTGGTTACAAAGGAATGTTGTGATCCTACGACTGATCTAGTTATGATTTGCAGACTCCAAATATTGCAAGTCCAGGCCCTTGGCCAGCAGTACCCAACTCCATTCCATTCACATTCTGTAATTTTCAATTTGCATAACTTTGATTTTCTATTTGTTTATATTGAGCCTAAGGAGTCATCTCCAGGACTGTAACTAGTTGCATAATAAATAGCAGACACATTTTTGTAGATTTTAAACCTCACTGCATGAGATTTGTGAGTCTTTAGCAAGCAGACTATGGAGCGAGGAACAAAAACTAGCACTTGCCAAGAGTTATCCAAGAAGCTTAACCATTAACTAAATATGATTCAATTAAAGGTTCAGAATTTTTACCTATTATACTTCCAAAGGCTCCATCATATAAGACCATAGTCCCCAAGCTATCCTCCATCTCCTGCAGTTCTCTAGCTATAGCTGCATCATCAGCTACATATGAATTGTAGCTCTGATGCAGTTCTCTAGCTATAGCTTCATCATCTTCCAAATACGAACCATAGCTTCCATGCCATGGTTGTCCCATCATCGCTCCTGAGAACTGCCCCTAGTTACTCCTTTTATAGCATGATAAATGGCTCTAATTATATTAATTTTAGCAGTTTGTATTCACTAATACAGAAAAAAGGAGGTCAAATATATTATAGTCACCATAAGGACCATGGATCCTAAAGGGCTTTCAAGTTTCAACTTCTAAACATGGTGTCGAGGATGCTAGATGGCTGACTGTCACAGCATTTTTTCCCTACCTTTAGATTAAGGATATTATGTAAGGCTTAAAGTGAAGGTTTTTCTATTTCATTCAAAGGGATCCGCAATAAACTGCATGAGTCCTACTAAAATTCTTAAGCAGGTCCAACTCAATGCCAAGAAGTAAGAGCATTGACAGTTGCTTGTTATGCTGTGTGGTCACAGTGGAAAGCTCCGATGAGGCATCAAGAGTCACTGTTTCCATATAATCACCTTTGTTCTATAAGAGTCCCTAAAATTTTGTATCCTATTCAATTTTTCTGTTAAACCAGATGGGTATAGCCAGTAAAATAGCACAGTGCTGTGAGCTCTGCTCTTGAAGATGTCTAGTCCACAAAATATAGTACTAGCCTGCCCAGATTATTTGAAAGCTATGAACTCTTTTCATGAAGGTCAGCATCTAATCTTATTCAACCCATCCCGAACAGAATATGGTAAAAAATGTCGGTTCTAATTTTATAATGATTTTTTTATTATCTTGAGATCTTAAGCATCTGTAAGCTCCACAATAAAATCTTTGGCATTCCTAGTTGTGCACTAAGTACTGTAGATTTAAGATTATAGAGTTAGGAACAAAACTTTGCCCATAGTTAACCATAAAAGGTAAGCAATTACAAGATAAAGATTAAATAAAAGTTGGTGGTTCTAACTAGTTGTGCTTCCTGAGTCTTCACCATATATTGACATCTCCTGTAGTTGTCTAGCCATAACTTCATTATCCAGCCATGAACCTCCAGCCGCCTGCCCTGAGCGCTGTCCCTGGTTTCTGTTTTCATAAGAACCACGATAATAGGATGCAATATTGCCATCGTCTTCGTATGATTCATACTGGGAGTATGTGCCCTGCATCATTGTTAGCCAAAGAAGAAAAAAACTTAAATTCACAATCATCAAGAACACAACTGCCCACATAATTAAGCTAATGGAAATGTTAAACTAAGAATCTGATGTACATAGTGCCGATAAGAGTCTGAACTGCGGTCAGGATCAGCTAAAAACCGTTCAAAAAGTCTAGATTCAAGGGTATCCCAATAATTTGAATCGTTTCCATATTGATTTCCCTTCATGATTAACACACAACAGATTGGAAGCAATCTTATTTTACTCCACAAAATTGAAGATCCCTTCTCGTACTTCACCTTTCAAATCAAACTTCTCCTTACACTTATATGGGCACGAAATTCAATACTCTCATGAGAAAAACTATTTATTATCATTAACAGCGCGGATCATTTATGATAGAATCAACACCATATCACAACCAAATATCCTCTTAATTCTCACTTTCATGCTTCAAAGTCATATTCTTTTTCATAATTAACCACAAAAGTTACACATTTTAAATCTTTTCCAGGTTATGCCAAAGTTAATAATGAAATAAATGGTTACTAGTAAATCAACAAGTAATTATCTTGAACATAAAAAACAACAAAATCTCTTCCTGAATCATTCCCATAAAGCATAAGGATGTTCATGAAAGAATAATTATTGTGTTTTAAGGCATTCAATAAATAAGATCAAATCTTTACAGATTATAAGCATGGAATAGTACAATAAATGACAGTAACTCAAGATTATAAGAAGCAAGATTAAATCTTTACTACATTTTCCTCACTTTATATCTTGAAAATCTAAAATGAAAAATGGATTCTTGAATTGAGCATTCAAGATAACTCCTTGAAACAATGTTCTCCTTTGATTTTTTTTATAATTACAATTATAATATCAGCAAGCTAATAGCTCAACTAATAATAATTAAGTGGTAAAGAAACAATTAAAAAAAATAACATTCTTAATTTGAATCCTATTTTCATTTTGCAATTCACAGTATAAATATCAAGTGGGATCTCGAGTTGAAGAAAAAAACAATATATCAGCATCATTAATTAAGTGTCTACTGGGTATCTCCAGATGAATATATATATATATATATATATGAGCATCCAATTTCTTGGACTGCGACAAATGCATAATTGTTGTGTGGTTAGCCTAGTTGTAATTAATAATAGCATTATGATTATTGTTGCTTGTTTGATTTTGTATTAAATATTAATTCAGGTGAATGCATGTAGGACCATCAAATTCATTGGAGATCAGAGAGAGACTTTGACAATGACATCTCAAGCCCCTTAAATTTATTCCAAAAAATCCACAAACTGATCCATCAAATATTAAGACATTCATTGGGGGCAAAGAAAGATGTTTCCAAAAAAGAAAAAGAAAAAAGAGAGATAGAAAAGAAGGCCTATTGGACTTGTTAGAAAAAGAAAAACAAAAAACAAGGGCTCTTCAAACATGGAAGGCCTTCGACGTTCCTATTCTATTTCTTTTTTTCTTTTATAAATTATTGTTGTTTTTTTTTTAAAAAAAAAAAATCAGTCACGTGATTGATTCCGTCAAATTTTCAAAGATCATTCCACAAATGTTATCAATTACATCTGTCCAGGAGATTACCTGTAATTGATATATAAATTAATTCTTTTTTGTGCCTTTTGAGATTTGCTGATATCATAACTTCTACTATTTTAAAATTTAGGTTTTAATTGAAAGAAATTAAAGTTTTGGGGTCAAATTATAATTTTTTAGAGTTAATTTGGTCAAATTAGGAGCTTAATTGCATAAATATTGAAGTTTGATGGCCAATTAGAGACCTAATTGAAAAAATCCAAAACCAAGAACCAAACTAGAAAAGACATGTAAATAAAAGGGCTGTAATTAAAACCCAATCAGGGGCCAAATTGAAGAAATTAGAAGTTTATTGCTCAATTGAGGGTCAAATTACATATATTCAAGACCAAGGATCAAAGTGAAAAAGAAGGCCAACTTCAGGGCCGCTGTGAAATAAACAATATTTTATATAAAGTAATTTTTATTTTTCCATTAAACTATCTGCAATTTCATCACGTACGAAATCCATGCGACAAGGACTACAGTTTCTAATTTCCATAGCTTCCTGAGCATGCAACAATATCAGATAAAATTAGGATTGCGATCAAATTTTATAAATGCTACATCATTATGCGATCTTCTTTCTAATGTAATTATGTAGTAACATTGAATAATGTTAAACACTAGTTTTTCGAATAAAACACAATATCTGAGAAATTTTGTTGGATTTTTTTTTACTGGTCGGACCTGGTCCAATGCATTTAGGTTCGGGCAGAACCCGGTCCTGCCTATGAACAGTAGAGACGTTCTCCACTGTTCACTTTGCAGAACAATGGAGACGGGGAATGCAGCTGAAGAAGAAATTAAATGAGAAGGCGATGGGAAAGAGCATGCTACCCTGCACGGTTTTCTCCCCTCTGATAGTGATGCTGCTGTTGTCAACAGTGACTCAAGGCGGTTCTTATGGCGGCGGCGAGGAAGGTAGTCGGTGGGGCCCTTTTTCTTCCTGCATTGGCCTTTGCTAAACCTTTCCTTTTCCTTTTTATTTCGTCTTCCCAGAGTAACCTCTCTGTTCTGGAAAAACTGAGTTGAGCTACTGTTTGCAAAGTTCAATTTTTTTGTTTTTGTTAAACCTGAGATGCATCCTCAATTTATGGTGGGTTCCACCAAAACAAAACCACATTTTACTTTAATCAAACATATATTTTTGATCTTAACCTCACATGCAACCGCATTATCAAACAGTAACTAAATCATGAAGATTTGAAATATCGTTCTCTAAATCATGAAAATTTAATCTTGAGGCTGGTGCATTTTTGTCAAGAGAGTGCTTGAATTGATATTTTCTAGAGTAGTCGGTGAAATCTACCATAGAACATGACAATGTTTCAGCTAAGCCCTATCTTTGATGGGTCCAATAAAGATTACATTTCAAAAGGATGTAACATAAGAAGAAATATTGATGATTTTTGTTTTGTTGATCCATCACTTTCCTATCAATACTTATTAATAAAAAAGGACAAATAGTGTTGAACAAGTTTCAAGAAAGTAAATTGATAATTATAGGCCATTGGTGTTAGGGTCTCAATCTCCTCAAACATGAATCACATGGTTTTTGTACCACATGCTTGTCTATCAACTATAGTATATGATGGTTCGAAGATCTTCATTCACTCTCAATAAATTTAGGTAGAAATGCTTCAACCCGACCTAAATTCCTTGCGGTGAAATATCATCAATTTTGTTTTAAATATTAATTCATTTAAATGTATATCATCAATTTCATTCGAGAGAGAAAGAGAGACTTCGATAATGGGATCTCAAGCCCCTTAAATTTATTCCAACATATCCACAAATATTAAGACATTCATTGGGGCAAAGAGAGATGATTCAAAAAAGAAGAAGAGAAGAGAAGAAGAAGGCCTATTGGACTTGTTAGAAAAAGGAAAACAAAAAACAAGTGCTCTTCGAACATGGAAGGCCTTCGATTGGCTCACCACCACCACCAGATTGTTATTAAAAATAAAATATTATTCAAATTTAAAACAATTATTTGAGATTTAACCCTGCAGCAGGTTTTATTCTTATTTTTAAAATATAAATATTAAACCCGAGATAATAGTGAATAATTAATTAGAATTTAAGCCCATCTTATTTGATTACGTTCGAAGATCTTCATTCACTATCAATAAATCTAGGTAGGGCCATCAATTTCATTGGAGATCAGAGAGAGACTTTGACAATGGCATCTCAAGCCCCTTAAGAATAAGAATGTGTTTGGCAATATAGTTGCGGGTACTTCTTAAATAACTTTTTGTGCTAAAATGCATGCCAATAATGTTTTTTCATTTTTTAAAAATTATTTTTGACATCAGCACATCAAAATGATTTAAAACGTACAAACCATATTAAATTTTAACGAAAAAAAAAATTTCAAACTTTTTAGGAACACAAGTTAAACCGCTCAAATATTAAGACATTCATCGGCACTGCCTAAATTTATTTCAAAAAATCTACAAACTGATCCATCAAATATTAAGACATTCATTGTGGGCAGAGAAAGATGATTCAAAAAAAAAAAAAAAAAAGAGAGATAGAAAAGAAGGCCTATTGGACTTGTTAGAAAAAGGAAAACAAAAAACAAGTGCTCTTCAAACATGGAAGGCCTTCGACGTTCCTGTTTTTTTTTTATCAATTATTGTTGTTTTTTTAAAAAAAATAATAATCAGTCACGTGATTGATTCCATCAAATTTTCAAAGATCATTCCACAAGTGTTATCAAAGATATTGATATATAAATTAATTATTTTTTGTGCCTTTTGAGATTTGCTGATATCATAACTTCTACTTTATATTTTAAAATTAAAATTAAACCGGCAAGGTATGCTTGGCGATAGGGATGCATGCATGGCATTTTTTGTCCAAAGGCATTCGTTTCTCTCTCGGAAAAGCATTAACAAAGGAAAAAATATATATATAAAAAAGTAATTGGCTCACCACCACAAGATATATTGGATCTGAGAATAAACCCCTCAGGTTAATGGCAAGGTTTTCTAATGTTGATGTTTGTTTTTTCTAATTATTGGCAACAACAGTCCGTAGGTACAGCTGCTTGATTGCCTCCTCCACCATTATAAATAGCAGCATTGGTTAATGTTGTAACACACCTTCTTTGCATTAATTCACGGAAACCATGGTTTCAATAAGTGTTTTAGCAAACTCCTATCCATCTTTTCCCATGTTGTTTCTTCTAGCAATATTATTGTTGCTTTCCTTTGTCCTAAAACACAAATCTTCCAAGGTCCCGGCCATTCCACCAGGGCCAAAATCATGGCCTATTATAGGAAATGTACTTCAAATGGGAAACAAGCCCCATATTTCCTTGACTAAATTAGCACAGGTTTATGGTCCACTCATGTCCCTCCGACTAGGGACTCAACTTGTTGTGGTAGGGTCTTCTCGGGAAGCAGCCTCCGAAATCCTCAAGACTCATGACCGAGAACTCTCCGGCCGGTGTGTGCCTCACGCATCCTTTGCTAAGGACCCTAAGCTGAATGAGGACTCCATAGCGTGGACGTTTGAGTGCACCGACCGATGGAGGTTCTTTCGTTCCCTGATGAGGAATGAGCTATTCTCTTCTAAAGTCGTTGATGGACAGTCAAGAACAAGAGAAACCAAGGCCAGAGAAATGATAGATTTCTTGAAAAAGAAGGAAGGAGAGGGAGTCAAAATACGAGATATTGTGTTTGTTTATACATTTAATGCATTGGCGAACATTTACTTATCAAAAGACTTGGTAGATTATGATCAAATTGGAGAGTGTCAAAGAGTGTGTGGGCTTGTAAGGGAAATGATGGAGTTACATACAACTCTAAACATATCGGATTTGTATCCTATACTAGGTAGTTTGGATCTTCAAGGTGTGAGTAGAAAGTGTAATGAGTGCGAGAGTAGAATTCAAGAATTATGGGGGAGTGTCATCAAAGAACGCAGAGAAGGCCGCAACGATACAGGAGATGATGATGATAATTCCAGTAAACGTAAAGATTTTCTTGATGTTTTGGTTGATGGGGAATTTTCTGATGAGCAAATCAGTTTATTCTTCGTGGTATATATGATCTCTAACTTATACACTCATAATACATTTCTTTTGTTGAGATATTAGTAATATCATTTGCATTATTTTATGGGAGCAGGAACTCTTAGCTGCAGTATCGGATAGTACTAGCTCAACAGTCGACTGGGCGATGGCAGAACTGATGAGGAATCCACAAGCAATGAAACAACTTCGCGAAGAACTTGCTGGAGAAACTCCTGAAGACTTGATAACAGAATCAAGCCTAGCAAAATTCCCTTACTTGCATTTTTGTGTCAAGGAAACTTTGAGATTACACCCTCCAGCACCATTTCTAATACCTCACCGAGCAACAGAAGATTGTCAAGTTTTGGACTACACCATACCAAAGGACACCCAAGTTCTTGTGAATGTATGGGCAATTGCAAGAGACCCTGCCAGTTGGGAAGACCCTTTGTGTTTTAAACCTGAAAGATTCCTGAATTCTGATCTGGATTACAAAGGAAACCATTTTGAGTTTTTGCCTTTTGGAAGTGGAAGGAGGATTTGTGCCGGGTTACCAATGGCTGTTAAGAAAGTTCAGCTGGCTTTGGCCAATTTAATCCATGGCTTTGACTGGTCTCTACCAAATAACATGCTTCCTGATGAACTAAACATGGATGAGAAGTATGGTATCACACTGATGAAGGAGCAACCTCTTAAGCTTATACCGAAATTGAGGAAATGATCATAACTTCTTGTGGTTGATGATGGAGCAACCCTTTAATTTCCCTGTGTTTTCTGTTATCTTGCGTCATTGTTTCCTGTACTGTGTTGTGATCCATGAAGCATGTTAGGCTATTTGGGGTGGTGTTGTGCTATATGTATACAATCTGTTTAATAGCTTACTAGTTTTGTTTGAAATAAGATTATTGGAAGTCTCTGAAGAGACTACATCAACTCTATATCAGTAAAGAACATCCTCTTCATCTCATACTTCAAAAAAGCTAGTCTTTCTCACAATGGGTTGATGAATCTTAAGGTAATTCCTTTACTTGAACATGAGAAACAGAAAAATGTATGTGAAGGTGAGATGTGATTCCTGCCTTAACTTTATCCTCATCCGGCAAAGCTTTAATGAGTTTCTTATAACCAATTTTTGTAAGAATCTGGGGAAGGCGATGAAGGACGACATAATGATGCATGGGTTGGGTTCTTTATCTTTTTTAAAGAGTAATGCCAATATGCTATACTTCCAGGACTGAGTTTTCGATTAATATTTAACCATTGATGGAAAAAAATAACTAGGTGTTACAGACAATCAAATAATTGAAATATCACAGACATACTTGGAAATATCATCATCTTCTACCTTTCCACCAAACCAAAAAGGCCACACCATAACCAAACTAGAGCAAAAAGCCCTCACTTTCCTTCAAGATTTTCAGCAATTTCCCTCTTCATGGGTGCAGCCAAAACCAAGATCCAACACTTATTCTTCTTCACCTACATAACATGCTGAACCAATCCCCCAACAAAATGACCTTACCTCCCATAATCTCAAGATGGTTCTCTGATCTAGATTGGAAACCTCTCCTCTTGATCATCCCTCCTCTCTCTCTCCTCCTTTTCTTCTCTATCTCCTTAACACCCATCAACCCTTTTTCCACCCTTTCCCCTCTCGCTTCCCGTTTCTTCAACAAAACCACCCTGATTACACTCCCCTCCACCTCCCCAACAACAAATCTTTCATCAACTGCTCACCCTAGTTCGCCGCCTGTGAATCCGAGTGACTCGACTCAGTGGAAAGATGAGCTGGATCGGTCGAGAATGGCCGTGTGTTTAGTTGGTGGGGCCAGGAGGTTTGAACTGACTGGACCCTCGATTGTGAAGAATATTTTACAAGTGTATCCAAATTCAGACCTTTTTTACACAGCAATTTTGATAACAATGCTTTCAAATTCTCTATCTTGAAAACTGTGCCAAGGCTCGCCTCTGTCCGGATTATCATTCCCCAACCTCTGCCCGCGACCTTGCCTCAGCTCCGTGTCCTTACAGCTGCTAATTCTCCTAATGGCATCCAGGTTTGTTCCCCTTTTGCCTTCACTACAATGTTTTTCTTAAGGTTTCATTTTTTTTTTCAGCAATTTATTTACCTGATTTAATCTAATCTTAGTGATTTTTTTATGGTAAATTACGATTTGATAACTTTTTAGAGAATAATGTACTGGTCTCCTCTTTTGTTTTCTCCTAAAGAAAAGATGCGCCATGAGGGTTCAAATTTCTGATAAAGTTGTGAGAATTTTCATGGATTCACTCATCACTACCAGTAGGCATTTCCTTAAATAAATAAAACAGTGTTACTATTATTCTCTTCTTTTTATTTTTGTTACACCTTTTTATAATAATTATTCGTGCCTTTTAAGATAACCTTGTAGTTATGTCTCTGATATAACTATAAATATATAATGACTAAGATGGTATTTAGCCAAAAGAAAGTAAGAAACGAACGATGTAAAATATAAACCAATGCCATGACGATGATACATGGGATTTTTGGTGTCTGTCATAACGCAGACTCAGTTGGTGATTTATAACTGAAGTTCTATAACTCTAAATTTAGGAAGATCAATTTTCTTAGTTAGACAATATTCAAAACTATAATTTCTATTAAGGAATCTTATTCTAATTCTTTCATCCTCCTACATGAAATCCCTCTAAAAGTCAAGAGATGAAATTGTCCAAATTCGTTAACTTTTTCATTTACACACAATACATGAAGTTATTTAATTTAGTAACTAATATTTTTTTTCTCAATTCAAATATAAGAACTCAAATCTATAATTTAACATCCAGACATCAATTCATAATCGACTTTGATACGACTCATAAGACCATGTTTAGAACACCTTACCTGGTACGAATCAAGGTTTCGATCTTCAACTCCCTCCTTTTCTTTCTAATGACAGTCGTCCCTCCTCTCTTCTCTTCTTGTTCAAATTTTCTTGTTAATTCTTTGCCCACCAGTGTTTAATCTTGGATGAGTTCTTGAAATTTTGGTGTTTCTTTCTTGATTTGTAAAAATAGATACAAAAACTCCATTTTTTTTTCTTTACAATAATTGCAGATTTTTTGTGAGAAGAGGAGTATTTATGCTCTATAATTATTATTATTTGCATTTAGGCCCCATTTTCTTTAAGTGTATTTTTTTTGCCCCCGTATCTTTTTGGTTTAATTTATTTCCTTTAATTTAATCCAGCCTTGATTTTTCTCAGGATTTACATATATTGTAGTAAATTTTTAGTTCAAATAAGGTTTGGGAACATATTATTTCAGAGGGTCGAAGTTACTAGACGAATCTTGTCAAATTAGGTCTTCATGTACTGTTTAGGACATATCTGGAGCTACAAGTGTAATTGTGCTACGATTCAAGTTGAGCTAGAAACTAGACATCTCAATATTTCCAACCATATATAGTAGGTATAGTAACTCATCCAGATAAGAGAGAACAACGTGTTTGAAGTCAAGACTGAAATCTGCCAAGAATGTGTGGAAATTAGAGATTTAGGCTACATGAAATAATTTTAGCATAAAGAATTTGTTTTTATTATCCTATTTATTTATTAATAATTATTTTTAATTTAGATTTGTTTTGGACTATTATACATTATTTAGGGGTTTATTTTATTATTTGACTTATGTTAGTTAATTACTAGTTTAGGTTCATTAGCTTGCAACTCAAAATGAATCCATTAGAGTTAGTTAGAGGAGACTATATTATGTTTTTGTTAGCTGTAAATTGCAGCAGCAAGTTGAAGAATAAATATAAGTTTTTCTTTTGTTTGTTTGTGGAAAAACAACTTTTTTTATAGGAACAAAGATTAATTGGCTTCGTAGAGTCATTTGCATATTTGAGGTTCTTAGATACAAGATTATTTCTAGATTTAAGTCAATACCCTTAGTTCTTAGTATTTGCATAGGCAAGGAAATAATTTTGTTTCCTAAAGATGGTGACTAGTTAGTCTAATGGTCCCTCATGCTCTGCCGGTACCTTATTCTTTCCATGGGAATTATCAGTTGGGATGTAAACAAATAATTAAAATATACAAATCAAATAATTACAAAGAATAAGCTAGCTTAAGTTGGTTATTTCTAAATTGAGAAACTCTCTCTTGAAAGTTAAAGAAAAATCATGTCGACCACTAATTTCACACTTAATCATATGGAACATAAGTGTGTAGGATAAAAAGGGTGACAAATGACAAAAATGATAACATAATATCTTTTTAATATGGAATTTGCAGCCTTTTTATATATATACTCTATGTTTTCAAGAAAAAAAATCATGTTTTTTCAATATGGGATAAAAAACCTTTTGGTTTAAATATTTCAACTTAAAAGATAACATATGGAACATATATTAAAGCAAAATCATGTCGTCCACTAATTTCACACTTAATCATATGGAACATAAGTGTGTAGGATAAAAAGGGTGACAAATGACAAAAATAATAACATAGTATCTTTTTAATATGAGATTTGCAGTCTTTTTATATATATACTTTATGTTTTCAAGAAAAAAAATCATGTTTTTTCAATGTGGGATAAAAAACCTTTTGGTTTAAATATTTCAACTTAAAAGGATAACATAATATCTTTTCAATGTGGGATTTGAAGCTCTTTTGTATATATACTCTATGTTCCCATGAAAAAAATTATGTTTTTTCAATGTGGGATTTGAAACCCATTATTATATTATACTCTATGTTCCCAAGAAAAAAATCATGTTTTTTTCAATGTGGGATAAAAAAACCTTTTGGTTTAAATACTTCAACTTAAAAGGATAACATAGTATTTTTTCAATGTGGGATTTGAAGCCCTTTCGTATATATATTCTATATTCCCATGAAAAAAGTTATGTTTTTTCAATGTGGGATTTGAAACCTATTAGTATATATACTCTACGTTTCCAAGAAAAAAGTTATGTTTTTTTAATATGGGATAAAAAAATTTTTTGGTTTAAATACTTCAACTTAAAAGCTTAACATAATATCTTTTTAATGTGGGATAAAAAACTTTTAAAATATTCTTTTAAACTTCATTGTTTGCAATATGTATAACCTATATTTACATGAATTTTTTCATATAAAATATTAAAACTTTATTTTTTTTTAATTTTTCTGGGTTGACCCGAGTTGACCCATGAAACCCGGGACCCGGTCCCTTGGCCGGGTCAACCCCGGGTTGGATTTAATAATATGATGCAGAGAAGAATGTTTTTCAAAATCTTTTTTTCCCGCTCACTTTCTCTCTCTCTCACCCTGACACAAGCCCCTGCCGCCTTGATAAAGAAAGCCAGGAAACCCCTGCGCCACCATGCCCTGCACTTGGACAAGGTATGGTGACCGTCTCCCCGACTGCCTATAAATACAGAGGAACGAGCAGCAGATAAGAAAAAAAAGCCAGACGAGAGAAGGGAGAAAAGAATAGAAAACAGAGGTCAGATAGAAGACAAGAAAAACAGAGAAAAAAAGAAAGGAAATGCAAGAGACAGAGAGGAGGGAATAAGAACCGAGAAACAGAGGTGACGGGGAAAGAGTTTGATCTGAGGGAGATGGAAAGGAACAGAAAAACAAGAACACAGAGGAGAAGAGAAGAACAGTAACATCAATCTCTGGGTGATAAGATCAGTTTCATCCTTGCTGATCAGACTATTGGATGGGCCTCGGAACTTGCAGAAAAGAAGGAGATCTAGCGAGCTGCGTTTTGTTCTGCTGCAGCTGCAATGTTAGTCCAGAGATTCAGCATCCCAAAGCTCATTGAAGATAGAATCATAGATAATGAAGGTCAGTTCTTTCTATCACCAATTTCTGTTTGTCCTGCTGTGATGTTCTTTCCAGTTTTACTATCAGTAACACTCCATGGAACTTCTTGGTTCCGTGAAGGTGATGAATGCTGATCAGGTAGCTTGCTAGCTAGGTTCAATACAAGAAGTATGAACAAATAATGGTGTCAGTATAGATATTGGAGCTAGCTAGAAGTGGGGGACACTCTCTTATGTACAATAAACAGAAACAGAAGAGAGCCCACATACATTGAAATATCGTTCTCTAAATCATGAATATTTGAAATATCGTTCTCTAAATTATGAAAATTTAATCTTGAGGCTGGTGCATTTGTCGAGAGAGTGTTTGAGAGTGGTACATTGATATTTCCTAGAGTAGTCGGTGAAATCTACCATAGCACATGACTATGTTTCAACTACGCCCTATCTTTGATGGGTCCGATAAAGATTACATTTCAAAAGGATCTAACATAAGAAGAAATATTGATGATTTTTGTTTTGTTGATCCATCACTTTCCTATCAATACTTATTAATAAAAAAGGACAAATAGTGTTGAACAACAAGTTTCAAGAAATTAAATTGATAATTATAGGCCATTGGGTGTGAGGGTCTCAATCTCCTCAAACATGAATCACATGGTTTTTGTACCACATGCTTGTCTATCAACTCTAGTATGATGGTTCGAAGATCTTCATTCACTCTCAATAAATTTAGGTAGGATTGCTTCAATCCAGCCTAAATTCTAGTCTTGGGGTGAAATATCATCAATTTTGTTTTAAATATTAATTCAGGCGAATGCACGCAGGACCATCAATTTCATTGGAGATCAGAGAGAGACTTTGACAATGGCATCTCAAGCCCCTTAAATTTATTCCAAAAAATCCACAAACTGATCCATCAAATATTAAGACATTCATTGGGGGCAAAGAAAGATGATTCAAAAAAAAAAAAAAAAAGAGAGATAGAAAAGAAGGCCTATTGGACTTGTTAGAAAAAGGGAAAACAAAACAAGGGCTCTTCAAACATGGAAGGCCTTCGACGTTCCTGTTCTTTTTTCTTTCTTATTTTTTTTATCAATTATTGTTGTTTTTTTTATAAAAAAAAATCAGTCACGTGATTGATTCCATCAAATTTTCAAAGATCATTCCACAAATGTTATCAGTTACATCTGTCCAGGAGATTACCTGTAATTGATATATAAATTAATTCTTTTTGTGCCTTTTGAGATTTGCACATCATAACTTCTACTATTTTAAATTAAAATTAAACCGGCAAGGTATGCTTGGCATTTTTTGAATGAGAATAACCCCCTCAGGTTAATGGCAAGGTCTTCTACTGTTAATGTTTCTTTTTTCTAATTATTGGCAACAACAGTCCGTAGTCAGCAGCTAGCTTGATTGCCTCTTCCCCCATTATAAATAGCAACATAGTTAATGTTGTAACACACCTTCTTTGCATTAATTCACGGAAACCATGGTTTCAATAAGTGTTTTAGCAAACTCCTATCCATCTTTTCCCATGTTGTTTCTTCTAGCAATATTATTGTTGCTTTCCCTTGTCCTAAAACACAAATCTTCCAAAGTCCCGGCTATTCCTCCAGGGCCAAAATCATGGCCTATTATAGGAAATGTACTTCAAATAGGAAACAAGCCCCATATTTCCTTGACTAAATTAGCACAGGTTTATGGTCCACTCATGTCCCTCCGACTAGGGACTCAACTTGTTGTCGTCGGGTCTTCTCGGGAAGCAGCCTCCGAAATCCTCAAAACCCATGACCGAGAACTCTCCGGCCGGTGTGTGCCTCACGCATCCTTTGCTAAGGACCCTAAGCTGAATGAGGACTCCATAGCTTGGACGTTTGAGTGCACCGACCGATGGAGGTTCTTTCGTTCCCTGATGAGGAATGAGCTATTCTCTTCTAAAGTCGTTGATGGACAGTCAAGTACAAGAGAAACCAAGGCCAAAGAAATGATAGATTTCTTGAAAAAGAAGGAAGGAGAGGGAGTCAAAATACGAGATATTGTGTTTGTTTATACATTTAATGTATTGGCGAACATTTACTTATCAAAAGACTTGATAGATTATGATCAAACTGGAGAGTGCCAAAGAGTGTGTGGGCTTGTAAGGGAAATGATGGAGTTACATACAACTCTAAACATATCGGATTTGTATCCTATACTAGGTAGCTTGGATCTTCAAGGTCTGAGTAGAAAGACTAATGAGTGCGGGAGTAGAATTCAGGAATTATGGAGGAGTATCATCAAAGAACGCAGAGAAGGCCGCAACGATACAGGAGATGATGATAATTCCAGTAAACGTAAAGATTTCCTTGATGTTTTGCTTGATGGGGAATTTTCTGATGAGCAAATCAGTTCATTCTTCGTGGTATATATGATCTCTAACTTATGCACTCATAATACATTCCTTTTGTTAAGATATTAGTAATATCATTTGCATTATTTTATGGGAGCAGGAACTCTTAGCTGCAGTATCGGATAGTTCTAGCTCAACAATCGAATGGGCGATGGCAGAACTGATGAGGAATCCACAAGCAATGAAACAACTTCGCGAAGAACTTGCTGGAGAAACTCCTGAAGACTTGATAACAGAATCAAGCCTAGCAAAATTCCCTTACTTGCATTTATGTGTCAAGGAAACTTTGAGATTACACCCTCCAGCACCATTACTAATACCTCACCGAGCAACAGAAGATTGTCAAGTTTTGGACTGCACCATACCAAAGGACACCCAAGTTCTTGTGAATGTATGGGCAATTGCAAGAGACCCTGCCAGTTGGGAAGACCCTTTGTGTTTTAAACCTGAAAGATTCCTGAATTCTGATCTGGATTACAAAGGAAACCATTTTGAGTTTTTGCCTTTTGGAAGTGGAAGGAGGATTTGTGCCGGGTTACCAATGGCTGTTAAGAAAGTTCAGCTGGCTTTGGCCAATTTAATCCATGGCTTTGACTGGTCTCTACCAAATAACATGCTTCCTGATGAACTAGACATGGCTGAGAAGTATGGTATCACACTGATGAAGGAGCAACCTCTTAAGCTTATACCGAAATTGAGGAAATGATCATAACTTCTTGTGGTTGATGATGGAGCAACCCTTTAATTTCCCTGTGTTTTCTGTTATCTTGCGTCATTGTTTCCTGTACTGTGTTGTGATCCATGAAGCATGTTAGGCTATTTGGTGTGGTGTTGTGCTATATGTATACAATCTGTTTAATAGCTTACTAGGTTTTGTTTGAAATAAGATTATTGGAAGTCTCTGAAGAGACTACATCAACTCTATATCAGTAAAGAACATCCTCTTCATCTCATACTTCAAAAAAGCTAGTCTTTCTCACAATGGGTTGATGAATCTTAAGGTAATTCCCTTACTTGAACATGAGAAACAGAAAAATGTATGTGAAGGTGAGATGTGATTCCTGCCTTAACTTTATCCTCATCCGGCAAAGCTTTAATGAGTTTCTTATAACCAGTTTTTGTAAGAATCTGGGGAAGGCGATGAAGGACGACATAATGATGGGTTGGGTTCTTTATCTTTTTTTAAAGAGTAATGCCAATATGCTATACATCCAGGACCGAGTTTTCGATTAATATTTAACCATTGATGGAAAAAATAACTAAGTGTTACAGACAATCAAATAATTGATGTTCTTTGAAATAGATATTTCGAGATGATAGCTACACTCAAACAACTTGATACTTGGTTTTCCCAATATAATACAGAGGCAGTCAAGTGGCCATAATCTATAGCAAGACACCTTAACTATACACAGCTGCCTTAAGGAAAAGATAACAATAATTTTGTTTTATGTTAAGTTTCTTTCCTCACAGAAGAGAAGTTGGAACTTGAAAACTTTTTTAGAGAGAAGAAACACTCGCACCGATTGAAAATTTTCAGAGCCAAAACAGCAGTACAGCTCTAATGGCCGCAGGAAGATGATCATGCTTCAGAATGGGAAGCTTTTACGTAAGAGAAATCACTTGGGAATTCATTTATATAGTCGGCAATAGATTCATGATTAACTTTGCAGTTACTTGAAATAAATTCAAGAAAACTTCTTTTCTATGCCTGGCAGCAGGAGAATAAAATACTTCTCATGTCCCAGAACATGCATCCAACCAATCGTTACATCAGAACTTTGGCATACAACATTTGAAATTCAAAGCACCCACATTCATTTCTTTCTAAGAATCACAAGCACTTCTAGAGTTCAAAATCTGTCATAACACCACATATTCAGTTTAGTTTCACAGGTCATGTTCCGAGCAATTAGAGCAAATACTTTTGGTTACATATTATACAAGGCTTTAAACTATCTCCAACTTGATCAAATTGCAACAGGGTTCACCAACCAAATCTTGGTTTCTCAATCACCTCCCACTTGCCTCTTCCACGAGTCCTCCACGATTAGTTCATCAACTCCCCAGTCTTCATAACTGGATAATTCCACAGGGCGCATTAAAGAACAAGAACAAACTAGAGTGAACAGTAAACAAAATTAAAGGAGAAAAATGTTATACATTCCCCTTCCATTGTAAGGGGCAAAATTAATTTGCTAGGGATAATTTAAGCTAACAATCTGACCTTCCATCAGGCAAGTAGCGACGGATGGTGAAAGGTATTTTTCGCTCACGAAGCTCCTTCATAGCAATCTAATCAAATGGAAAAACCAAAACATCAAATTATTGAACTTATATACAAGTGTAAAGCACCTGAACATAGAGTTGTCCACACAAACGATATCATACATTGCAAGAAGCACACCACTGACTACAGTATGTTTCATCTCTATAAAGCAATAATCTAGTAATTCAACATAGATCCCAGTAAAACAATCTTACCTCGAGCGGGTCAGTCTCACCCTCCAACTCAACCATCACGGGAGCATTCATGCTGCAGAGCAAAAGAAAAATTAGCAATCACAAAAACTATACGGGGTCAACCCAATTTTATAGTGACAATGTTTGTTAAGGGGAAAATGAATAAACCTGATTTGAAGAGCACGGGTTCCCAAAATTCTCGCACGCTCATATTTTGTCATAAATTTTGATGTTTTACGAGGCCGCTCCACTGGTTCCTGTTCCTCTTTGTCTTCAGTTTCAATTGGTTCCCCTTTGTCATCTTCATTGTTATCATTATCTGCATCTTCTTCAACCCCTTCCTGTCCAATCATTGCACCCACATTTTAAATAAAGAACAAGATAGATTTCTAAGTTACATTGCAGGTAACAAATCATAATATCAAGTTCTTACTTCAATCTCAGGCTCTGGTGGCTCATCCTCATATCTGCAACAACAATTCAGAAAACCATACACCTGTTATTTGAGCACCAGACAGAAAGGGGAAAAATAACTCTACAAAGCAAGGACATTCCCAAAGGTAAGCAGAAACAGGTGCATGGCACATTCAGGATGAATCTCATATAAAAAAACACAGTATCCTGAGCGGTCATAAATATTCAAATGGTTTCTAAAATCTAAAACACAAAATTCTATAACATCTTTTCATGACATAAAAGCAGAAATCAAACATTTTATCACCAATAAGAAAATTATCAAAATCCGGCTGTCCGCAACTAAATAACCAGTGTGATCTTAGTGCTAATCTAAAAGCAAAATCTTAACAAAAATCAAACCAAACTACCGACATCATCTACCTATCTATACTTCTACCAACACCACCTTCATCAAATTAAACACTAAGCAACTCCTTATAAAACCAAAATTATTACTTCATGGGATTACAATATCAACAAAGCAGAAAACTTTACATCAAACATCATATTCACACTATAAAATCAAACTAAAATCATGAAAATTCAACTAAATAGCAAGATTTAACAACAAAATACAATAAAAAATCAAATAAAAAATTCCCAAAACCCAGATGCAAAAACTTCCTAATCAACTCAAATATAGCAAAATTTCATCATAACACTCAGTTGGTTCAGGAAAAAAAAAAGCAAAACAGATCCCTGCTAACAAAACCCTATTTTTCTGACCATTTTAAACAGATAAAAATAAACACTGGCTCGTTTTTTATGAGAAAGAAGAGATAGGATCAAACCCCATGTCAACATCATTGTAATCTTCGTCTGCCATTATTGACTCTTGAAGAAGGAAGGAGAGCTTCTCTCTGGTTCTTTGTAGGTCTAAAACCCTTTCTGTCTCCGGAATACGAGAGAGCAAGAAACACTGTCGCTGGCATTGCTTTATATTTTACAACGTTTGCTTCTTACTTTCTTTTGGCTAAATACCATCTTAGTCCCTATATATTTCTATTTATATCACAGACATACTTGGAAATATTTTGAAATATCACTTACGTGCCTAATTGTTTCTGTTTTTCTTTTTCGTCCTCGATGTCTTTTCTTTTAATTTTATCTGCTTGCCTTTTACATTTATATTATTTTACACTTAAAATTTTTAATTATTATTTTTATTTTGAATTTTTTAATTTTAAATCATAACTTTGTTTAAATGTTCTTATTAGACTATTAGTCGAAATAGATTTAAAATAATTTATTATAATCAAAGAAAGTAGTGTAATCACTCAAATTTCTTTGTGAATTTGAAATTAAAAAATATTGATAATAGTAAAAATTAGATAACTAATTTTTTTATGGAAGACAAGAATTTTATTAACCAAATAATTTAGCTATGAAGAGCATGATTAAACAAGAGAAAAGGAATATCAAGAAATAAATATCTAGTTACATCCGTCTTAGCAGAAAAATCTTGAAATTTGTGAATTATTTGACACCAGCCAAACAAAACCTTAATCTCTTATCCCCTGCATTTTTCTTCTTCTTCTACATCTGCTCTTTATCACCATGGAACGTGTTAGCTTGACATCTTCGAAAATGAGGTCTTTTCCACCAAAACCGAAGCCATGGCCTCTCCCAAGAAACATCCTTCTACAACACTTTTTTTGAATAAAGTAAAAAAAAATCATAATAATTGATTAATCAAACTTATACAACTAGAACACTTCAAAAGAAAAAAAAACTAAAATGGAATTGAATTAATTGAAAGTCAACAAAAATTATTGGTATATGCATATATCATGCCCGAGGCCGCTTTTAGCTGCGGGTCTATCAAAATTCAATTTTTTACTAATTACATCATCATTTAAACAAGGTGATCCGTTAGATAAAAAAGCCATATTTTTTTTTCATGTAATAAAATATTTAAAATGTAAATTAAAAACTTGACTAGTATATCAAATAAAGTTAATTGACCATTATATGTATTAATGAATGAAAAAAAAATTGATGTCACTTATTCAATCTAACGGATCACCTATTTAAAAGGTGATGTAGTTAGTCAAAAATTTAATGTCATCATTTTTTTTAACTTGTACCTTACGCTAGCTCAAATGTAAAACAATGAATTGTTAAAAGATTAAATCATCAAAACAAATTAGAAATAAAAAGAAAAGATAATGACACATTGTATTGACTCATGTTAACCCATGTAATCAACAACCAAGGTAATGGTCACAATCATAATGAGTTAACCCAAATTATAATAAAAATATAAATTAAAAAAAAATTCCAAAGCAAAAGGAATTACAGTAAAAAAAAAGATTAAATCACATGGAAAAAAATTTGAAAGATGAAATTGTAAAATTTAGAGAAAAATTAATCAGTTGTTGTACTTAAATTTGTTATTCAAGAAATTGTTGGTTTGACCATCCAATGCTTAGTGATCCTTCGGGTGTAAAAAATTTTGATTTTTTTTGTTTAAAATGAAATTTTATTTTATGTTTTTATATAGTTATGATATGCTGATGTCAAAAATAATTTTAAAAAAATAAAAAACTTCATTTTAATGCATTTCTAAACGAAAAATATTTTAAATCATCACCGCTATCATAATTACAAACATGTCCGACTTTGAGATTGTACTATGAGCTTATTAGGTCTACATTTGCTCATTTAATTTAATTTTATTGGGCTCCTAAGCCCCGATTTCAAAAGAAAAAATTAAGAACTTTTTTTTTTATCAACTAAGAAAATGCATGTTATGTAGAAAGAAATATTAGTTGATTGGGCTAGTACAAAATATCTCTTTATTTGAAATTATGATAAGTCTTTGTCTAGTCATTGAATATCATGTATTCATTGTCAATAAAAAAAAAGAATATTACACCATAGTTTATAATAAATTATAATCTTTTATTTTCTTAAGATTAAAAATACATTTCCTAAAAAATGCATGTTATATAGAAAGAAATCTCCATTGATTAGGAAAGTAAAGAATATTTTTTTTATTTGATATTATGATAAGTTTTTATCTAAATATCTAAATATGACTCCATAATTTATTATTGATTTTGGTTTTGTGGCAGTATATAAATTATAGTCTCTCACCATATACAACTCAATTTGTTTTTTTTAGTGATGGCACTAATCCGTGAAATATTATTTGTTCTTTTCCTCGGGCTGTTTCTGAGTGGCATCAGTACCGCTGCACCAAGGGAAGCAACGCTGCCCATCACTCAAAAAGGGGGCGGTTTCTTCCTCGCAAAAGTGATAGTTCCACCGTCGGCGCCCGGCAAGCGGCATAATTATGTTCCGAGGCTGCGTTCTATTCCAGCAACAATAGTATAGTGGAGGTGTTATGTGTGCGAACACAAATAATTAGCAGACCCCCACTTTTATATGTGCGTTGATTTCATAATTTCCTTTTGTTTTGAATAAAGAAGTGCGGGTATTGAATATTTTGTTATTTGATATTATGTTAAGTCTCTGTCTAAATATTAAATAACAAGTATTTTCCATAAAAAAAAAAGATTCAAGATAATATATATATATACACACACACACACTGAAACGACAGAATATTAGATTGATCCAAGTTTCATAACTTAATTTACCAAACTCACAATCGAGATCATAGACTTCACTAGATTTAACAACTTTACTTTTTAAACTATTTTTTATTTAAAGATATGATAACAAAAATAGATGCTCGTATAATTGAGCACCAACTAAATGCTGGAATGTTTGTTTAAGACTGTAATAACCTTAAAGAAAGCAAATCAAAACAAATTATGAAGATCAATTCAGAATTAACCAAGTATTGAAGAATAAAATTGATTAAAAAAAATCACATAGGATTCAATTAAAAGAAGAAAAAATGAAAGATGAAATTTAAAAACAGAAAATTATTTGACATTGTTATTAAAACAGACCCAACTTGTCAACTTTGAAATTTCCTGACTCGACTCATTTTCTAGCTTGGATTTAAAATTAACCCACATGAGAGCTGTCTCTACATGACTTAGTTGACTTATTGAGTCCAAAGACAACATAGACGATCAGTAAAAACGTGGTTTAACTTTAAAAAAAATTTAAGATGACTTTTTTAAAAAAATATTGAAATTGTGACTTATTAGATTAATCCGGGTTTTAATGGTTAACTCGTAAAACCCGCGATTAGAATCATGGGCTTCACTAGGTTTTAAAAAATTATTTTTAAAACTTTTTATTATTATTTAATGATATGATAATAAAAAAAAGACACTTGTAAAAATTGAATACTAACCAAATATTATGATATTTTGTTTTGAGATTACGATAACCTCATATAAAAAAAAACTAAAACAAATTATAATGACCATTTCAAATTTATTAAAATATTGAAGGATGAATTAAAAAAAATATTTGAAAAAAAATAAGGTGCTTTACTAGAACTGTAAGTAACCATAATATTTTTCAATCCTTTTAGTAGAGAGAGTAATCTCCATTGGGTAGGAAATTAAAGAATATTTTGTTATTTGAATATAAGTCTTTAAGTATTGTTGATAAAAAAAATTTAAAATAAAAAATATTAACTAGTAACTTAACAATTCAAGAAGATAATGTAGATAATGTAGTGTTATAGAGATTTATAAATATGTAACATAAACTACAATAATTGTTGGTAATATTTTATTGGTCGATCTTTATTTTATTAGATCTTGTATTTATGAAAAGATATTTTAAATATTTTATTTCATGTGTCACTCTTTTATTAGTCAAAAAATTATATAAATTTTTATTTATTTTCTATGTAATTTATTTCAATTTTATTTTATATTTTCATGTAAAAATAAAATAAAAAATCACATATAAAAAAATTTAATTGGTAGGAAGATTTTGTTTCTAAACTTGTGTTTACCGCCACCGGTAGCTCGTAATCTTCGTTCTCTAGAATGGATAGCTAGAGTTTTGACCTCACGCGATGGTTTTTCTACAATGGGTAGCCATTTCATGGTGGGAAATTGATGGCATCCTTGAGTACGAGGTATTGGTGGTGGTTTTTGTGGTGGTGTTGATCAGGTTAGATATTGTTTCTGATTTTGGTGCTGTAGTGTTTCTATGGAAGGAGTTGTAGTTGAAATTGTGGAAAAGTGTGTCAAAGTTTCTTGATAAAAATTTGTTAGGGAAAGATTTTAGTGTGTGACATGGTTATTAAACTCGACTTGGAATTGACCTGAGTTAAAATTCAGATCCCGAGTAGGAGAATTAACTTGGGTTGATTAAAAAAATTAAATGTTAAAATGAGGTTATTTTTTTAAAAAAAAATCACCATGTTTTTTTATCGAGTTTTAATATTGGATCAATTCAAGTTTTTGACTAGGTTACTCAAGTCAATTTCCTTCTCTATTTTTTTTGTGAAATTCAAACTAGTCTAAACTCTGAGCAAGCTAGTCCAAGTTTTATAATAGTGATTTATGGTGGAGTGAGATGGTGTTTTAAGAAGATGTACAGCGTGTTTGGGAACGTGGTTTGCGCCATGTTTTTTTAAATTTTGATTTTTTTATTAAAAATTATTTTTTTATGTTTTCAGATCTTTTGATGTGTTGATATTAAAAGTGAGTTTTAAAAAAATAAAAATATATTATTTTATAATAAATATTTTAAATCATCACCGCTACCACAATTACAAACATGTCCGACTTTGAGGTTGTACTATAAGCTTATTAGGTCTACATTTGCTCATTTAATTTAATTTTATTAGGCTCCTAAGCCCCGATTTCAAAAAAAAAAATTAAGAACTTTTTTTTTTTATCAACTAAGAAAATGCATGTTATGTAGAAAGAAATATTAGTTGATTGGGCTAGTACAAAATATCTCTTTATTTGATATTATGATAAGTCTTTGTCTAGTCATTGAATATCGTGTATTCATTGTCAATAAAAAAAAAAGAATATTACACCATAGTTTATAATAAATTATAATCTTTTATTTTCTTAAGATTAAAAATACATTTCCTAAAAAATGCATGTTATATAGAAAGAAATCTCCATTGATTAGGAAAGTAAAGAATATTTTTTTTATTTGATATTATGATAAGTTTTTATCTAAATATCTAAATATGACTCCATAATTTATTATTGATTTTGGTTTTGTGGCAGTATATAAATTATAGTCTCTCACCATATACAACTCAATTTGTTTTTTAGTGATGGCACTAATCCGTGAAATATTATTTGTTCTTTTCCTCGGGTTGTTTCTGAGTGGCATCAGTACCGCTGCACCAAGGGAAGCAACGCTGCCCATCACTCAAAAAGAGGCCGGTTTCTTCCTCGCAAAAGTGATAGTTCCACCGTCGGCGCCCGGCAAGCGGCATAATTATGTTCCGAGGCTGCGTTCTATTCCAGCAACAATAGTATAGTGGAGGTGTTATGTGTGCGAACACAAATAATTAGCAGACCCCCACTTTTATATGTGCGTTGATTTCATAATTTCCTTTTGTTTTGAATAAAGAAGTGCGGGTATTGAATATTTTGTTATTTGATATTATGTTAAGTCTCTGTCTAAATATTAAATAACAAGTATTTTCCATAAAAAAAAAAAGATTCAAGATAATATATATATATATATATATATATACTGAAACGACATAATATTAGATTGATCCAAGTTTCATAACTTAATTTACCAAACTCACAATCGAGATCATAGACTTCACTAGATTTAACAACTTTACTTTTTAAACTATTTTTTATTTAAAGATATGGTAACAAAAATAGATGCTCGTATAATTGAGCACCAACTAAATGCTGGAATGTTTGTTTAAGACTGTAATAACCTTAAAGAAAGCAAATCAAAACAAATTATGAAGATCAATTCAGAATTAACCAAGTATTGAAGAATAAAGTTGATTAAAAAAAATCAAATAAGATTCAATTAAAAGAAGAAAAAATGAAAGATGAAATTTAAAAACAGAAAATTATTTGACATTGTTATTAAAACAGACCCAACTTGTCAACTTTGAAATTTCCTGACTCGACTCATTTTCTAGCTTGGATTTAAAATTAACCCACATGAGAGCTGTCTCTACATGACTTAGTTGACTTATTGAGTCCAAAGACAACATAGACGATCAGTAAAAACGTGGTTTAACTTTAAATTTTTTTTAAGATGACTTTTTTTAAAAAAATATTGAAATTGTGACTTATTAGATTAATCTGGGTTTTAATGCTTAGCTCGTAAAACCCGCGACTAGAATCATGGGCTTCACTAGGTTTTAAAAAATTATTTTTAAAACTTTTTATTATTATTTAATGATATGATAATAAAAAAAAAGACACTTGTAAAAATTGAATACTAACCAAATATTATGATATTTTGTTTTGAGATTACGATAACCTCATATAAGAAAAAACTAAAACAAATTATAATGACCATTTCAAATTTATTAAAATATTGAAGGATGAATTAAAAAAAAATATTTGAAAAAAAATAAGGTGCTTTACTAGAACTGTAAGTAACCATAATATTTTTCAATCATTTTAGTAGAGAGAGTAATCTCCATTGGGTAGGAAATTAAAGAATATTTTGTTATTTGAATATAAGTCTTTAAGTATTGTTGATAAAAAAAATTTAAAATAAAAAATATTAACTAGTAACTTAACAATTCAAGAAGATAATGTAGATAATGTAGTGTTATAGAGATTTATAAATATGTAACATAAACTACAATAATTGTTGGTAATATTTTATTGGTCGATCTTTGTTTTATTAGATCTTGTATTTATGAAAAGATATTTTAAATATTTTATTCCATGTGTCAATCTTTTATTAGTCAAAAAATATATAAATTTTTATTTATTTTCTATGTAATTTATTTCAATTTTATTTTATTTTATATTTTCATGTAAAAATAAAATAAAAAATCACATATAAAAAAATTTAATTGGTAGGAAGATTTTGTTTCTAAACTTGTGTTTACCGCCACCGGTAGCTCGTAATCTTCGTTCTCTAGAATGGATAGCTAGAGTTTTGACCTCACGCGACGGTTTTTCTACAATGAGTAGCCATTTCATGGTGGGAAATTGATGGCACCCTTGAGGACGAGGTATTGGTGGTGGTTTTTGTGGTGGTGTTGATCAGGTTAGATATTGTTTCTGATTTTGGTGCTCTAGTGTTTCTATGGAAGGAGTTGTAGTTGAAATTGTGGAAAAGTGTGTCAAAGTTTCTTGATAAAAATTTGTTAGGGAAAGATTTTAGTGTGTAACATGGTTATTAAACTGGACTTGGAATTGACCTGAGTTAAAATTCGAATCCCGAGTAGGAGAATTAACTTGGGTTGATTAAAAAAATTAAATGTTAAAATGAGGTTATTTTTTTTAAAAAAAAAATCACCATGTTTTTTATCGAGTTTTAATATTGGATCAATTCAAGTTTTTGACTGGGTTACTCAAGTCAATTTCCTTCTCTATTTTTTTTGTGAAATTCAAACTAGTCTAAACTCTGAGCAAGCTAGTCCAAGTTTTATAATAGTGATTTATGGTGGAGTGAGATGGTGTTTTAAGAAGATGTACAGCGTGTTTGGGAACGTGGTTTGCACCGTGTTTTTTTAAATTTTGATTTTTTTATTAAAAATTATTTTTTTATGTTTTCAGATCTTTTGATGTGTTGATATTAAAAATGAGTTTTAAAAAAATAAAAATATATTATTTTATAATAAATATTTTAAATCATCACCGCTACCACAATTACAAACATGTCCGACTTTGAGGTTGTACTATGAGCTTATTAGGTCTACATTTGCTCATTTAATTTAATTTTATTAGGCTCCTAAGCCCCGATTTCAAAAAAAAAAAAATTCAGAACTTTTTTTTTTTATCAACTAAGAAAATGCATGTTATGTAGAAAGAAATATTAGTTGATTGGGCTCGTACAAAATATCTCTTTATTTGATATTATGATAAGTCTTTGTCTAGTCATTGAATATCGTGTATTCATTGTCAATAAAAAAAAGAATATTACACCATAGTTTATAATAAATGATAATCTTTTATTTTCCTACGATTAAAAATACATTTCCTAAAAAATGCATGTTATATAGAAAGAAATCTCCATTGATTAGGAAAGTAAAGAATATTTTTTTATTTGATATTATGATAAGTTTTTATCTAAATATCTAAATATGACTCCATAATTTATTATTGATTTTGGTTTTGTGGCAGTATATAAATTATAGTCTCTCACCATATACAACTCAATTTGTTTTTTAGTGATGGCACTAATCCGTGAAATATTATTTGTTCTTTTCCTCGGGTTGTTTCTGAGTGGCATCAGTACCGCTGCACCAAGGGAAGCAACGCTGCCCATCACTCAAAAAGAGGCCGGTTTCTTCCTCGCAAAAGTGATAGTTCCACCGTCGGCGCCCGGCAAGCGGCATAATTATGTTCCGAGGCTGCGTTCTATTCCAGCAACAATAGTATAGTGGAGGTGTTATGTGTGCGAACACAAATAATTAGCAGACCCCCACTTTTATATGTGCGTTGATTTCATAATTTCCTTTTGTTTTGAATAAAGAAGTGCGGGTATTGAATATTTTGTTATTTGATATTATGTTAAGTCTCTGTCTAAATATTAAATAACAAGTATTTTCCATAAAAAAAAAAGATTCAAGATAATATATATATACACACACACACACTGAAACGACAGAATATTAGATTGATCCAAGTTTCATAACTTAATTTACCAAACTCACAATCGAGATCATAGACTTCACTAGATTTAACAACTTTACTTTTTAAACTATTTTTTATTTAAAGATATGGTAACAAAAATAGATGCTCGTATAATTGAGCACCAACTAAATGCTGGAATGTTTGTTTAAGACTGTAATAACCTTAAAGAAAGCAAATCAAAACAAATTATGAAGATCAATTCAGAATTAACCAAGTATTGAAGAATAAAGTTGATTAAAAAAAATCAAATAAGATTCAATTAAAAGAAGAAAAAATGAAAGATGAAATTTAAAAACAGAAAATTATTTGACATTGTTATTAAAACAGACCCAACTTGTCAACTTTGAAATTTCCTGACTCGACTCATTTTCTAGCTTGGATTTAAAATTAACCCACATGAGAGCTGTCTCTACATGACTTAGTTGACTTATTGAGTCCAAAGACAACATAGACGATCAGTAAAAACGTGGTTTAACTTTAAATTTTTTTTAAGATGACTTTTTTTAAAAAAATATTGAAATTGTGACTTATTAGATTAATCTGGGTTTTAATGCTTAGCTCGTAAAACCCGCGACTAGAATCATGGGCTTCACTAGGTTTTAAAAAATTATTTTTAAAACTTTTTATTATTATTTAATGATATGATAATAAAAAAAAGACACTTGTAAAAATTGAATACTAACCAAATATTATGATATTTTGTTTTGAGATTACGATAACCTCATATAAAAAAAAACTAAAACAAATTATAATGACCATTTCAAATTTATTAAAATATTGAAGGATGAATTAAAAAAAAAATATTTGAAAAAAAATAAGGTGCTTTACTAGAACTGTAAGTAACCATAATATTTTTCAATCCTTTTAGTAGAGAGAGTAATCTCCATTGGGTAGGAAATTAAAGAATATTTTGTTATTTGAATATAAGTCTTTAAGTATTGTTGATAAAAAAAAATTTAAAATAAAAAATATTAACTAGTAACTTAACAATTCAAGAAGATAATGTAGATAATGTAGTGTTATAGAGATTTATAAATATGTAACATAAACTACAATAATTGTTGGTAATATTTTATTGGTCGATCTTTATTTTATTAGATCTTGTATTTATGAAAAGATATTTTAAATATTTTATTCCATGTGTCAATCTTTTATTAGTCAAAAAATATATAAATTTTTATTTATTTTCTATGTAATTTATTTCAATTTTATTTTATATTTTCATGTAAAAATAAAATAAAAAATCACATATAAAAAAATTTAATTGGTAGGAAGATTTTGTTTCTAAACTTGTGTTTACCGCCACCGGTAGCTCGTAATCTTCGTTCTCTAGAATGGATAGCTAGAGTTTTGACCTCACGCGATGGTTTTTCTACAATGGGTAGCCATTTCATGGTGGGAAATTGATGGCATCCTTGAGGACGAGGTATTGGTGGTGGTTTTTGTGGTGGTGTTGACCAGGTTAGATATTGTTTCTGATTTTGGTGCTCTAGTGTTTCTATGGAAAATTGGGAGAAGTCCTTTCCTACTGCAAAAGAGATTCATGTAATTGTTTTACAAGCAAAAATCAAAATGGTTACGTCATTGAGGCAGAGATCCTATAAAACGAAAAGAGAGCATGCATCACATGTTTTTAACTATTTGTATTGAAATTATATATTTTCAATCGAAATTGTATACTCTCATTTGTTAACTAATTTGTTTTTTTTTTAACTTTCATTCAAATATCTTAATGGTTTAGCCAATCAGAAACATTTGTTGATTATTTATTTTCTCGGTTAAGCAAGTCACTATTCTTTTTACGACTTTCAATCGAGCAAGATTGACTTTTACAATCTTAGAATTCAAGCAATTTAAATTTATAATATCAATATTGTTTAAAACTAAATATCAAAAGGAACTATTATTAATTAAATTTTTTGATGAATTTGGAATTGTTTTCCTTTACTCATATTAGATCATCTTTAATTTATAGTAATCAAACATCAAATTAATTATAATATAATAGTACTTTTAATCTTAATTATTTGTCTAAATTAAAATCTAGTGAAAAGTATTATTAAAAGGTCAAGTATCTTTTCATTTTTCAAATATAGCAAATGGTGTGTGTGTGTGTGTATAAAAATATAAATTGGGTATTATATAACATTTTAAACAAAAAACCCACATGTATGATAAAGAGTATATATGCCTAGATTAATTACAATATAAGTTTTTTTTTTTTAAAAAAAAAAACCCACATGTTTTATTATGATTTGTTTGAATCCAAAAGATAGGTTAGATGGTAATAAGAAATTTGATTTTTAAATTTCTTATTACCATCTAACCTATCTTTTGGATTCAAACAAATCATAATAAAACTTTATAAAAGAATATATATGCCCAAGTAATTGTGAATCTCATAAATATTTGATTTGGAATTTCATAGTATAGTATGAGAATTTTGTATAATTTGTTTTTATACTTAGCACTAGTTTTTTTTTTTTTAAATGATTGTGTTATATAGTGTTATTAAACTTATATTGGCTTGGTGAGTTAATTCGGTGAATTGTTATTTTAATTCTTAATTTAAATTGATTTTTTAAATTAAATTAAATAAAAATTGATCTAGATGATACATCGACGTACATTATAATTAAGTTGATCTGGTTTGAGTTTTTTTTAAAAATAAATAAATTAAAACAATGTTTTGACTTTCGGCGCGCATCTCTGATTCGGCACTAACTAATTGTACAATTAAGACCCAGACTAACAGGAATCTCATGTTCTAAACCTGTACCAAGTGCGGACATCAACCTTCTGCTCAATTTGTATATTGTCTTTCTTGCTAGCTTGTCGGCTTTATAGCACTAGCATTGATTAATAACATATCCTTGATTTTTTTTTAAATAATCTTCTGCCCACGTGCATGTTTAATTGGATGAAAGTTTTCAATTTCAAGAATCAAGATTTCACTTGATTTTAGGAGGAAAAAACAAATACTAGTCCAACTGTGGACTTAGAGGTTTGGTATTTGAAATATTTTTTTTCTAATTCCATATAAGTGAATACATATCGTAATTAATTATGATATAATTATAGGAGAGTTCTTGTAATTATTTATAAGTTCGTCACAATTCAGTTTTCTCAAGAGATAACTCTCTATATATAGCTACCTCGATGCGCTCAATCTTCTCAGAAAATATGGATCAAAGATTTTTGCAAAGATTGTTCAGTCTTGTATCCTCTGCTGAAATTCTATTTCTACTTCTTTTACCTCTAACATTTATCATCCTCAAGAACATTATAAGGTCATGTTCTGAAAGCAAGTATCTTCCACCTGGTCCAAAGCCATGGCCTATCATAGGCAACCTTCTCCATGTGGGGAATCAGCCTCATGTCTCCTTGGCAGAAATTGCAAAAATTCATGGCCCCCTCATCTCACTAAGGCTAGGAACTCAACTCCTTGTTGTTGGTTCTTCAGCAAAGGCAGCAGCTGAGATTCTCAAAACTCACGATCGATTCCTCTCGGCTCGACACGTACCTCAAGTGATTCCTCGGGAAAGCCATGTCCTTCGCCGGGTTGCGCTCGTCTGGTGCCCTGAAAGCATTGATACATGGAAATTGCTACGAGGATTATGTAGGACTGAGTTATTTTCAGCCAAAGCAATAGAGTCAAGTGCGACTTTGAGAGAGAAGAAAGTTGGGGAGTTGATGGATTTTTTGGTAGCAAGAGAAGGAAAAGTTGTTAGCATTGGAGAAGTAGTGTTTAGTACTGTATTCAACACAATATCGAATCTTTTATTCTCCAATGATCTTGCTGGTTTGGAAGAGAAAGGGATGTCTAGTGGATTGAAGAGCCATGTTCGGAAGTTGATGTTGTTGGTTGCTACTCCAAACATAGCCGATTTTTATCCTATATTTGCAGGGTTGGATCCTCAAGGTTTAAGAAGGAAATTATCCAAGCTTGTTGAAGAAACTTTTGCTATATGGGCAATCAACATTAAGGAAAGAAGAAATAGCTATGTCCATGATTCTCCTAAAAGAGATTTCTTGGATGTTTTTCTTGCAAATGGGTTTGACGACGATCAAATCAATTGGTTAGCTGCAGTATGAACAATCAAAAAACCTTTTGCTTTTATTTCCATGTATTAATTTGGTCTGAATCCAATGGATCTTGACAGTATGGAATCTTGACAGTATGTAATTTCTGTTGGTTTGCTTTGCAGGAATTGTTCAGCGCAGGCACAGACACTACTGCCACAACAATAGAGTGGGCAGTGGCCGAGATACTGAAGAACAAAGAAGTTATGAAGAAAGTTGACGAAGAGCTCGAAAGAGAAATCACAAAGAATACAATTTCTGAATCTGATGTCTCTGGGCTTCCATATCTAAATGCATGTATAAAGGAAACCTTGAGGTTACACCCTCCTGTGCCATTGCTTGTTCCACATCGCGCTACCGAGACCTGTGAGGTTATGAAGTACACGATTCCAAAGGATTCTCAGGTTCTTGTGAATGTTTGGGCAATTAGCCGTGATCCGTCGACCTGGGAAGACCCATTATCATTTAAACCTGACAGGTTTCTTGGCTCAAATTTGGAATTCAAAGGTGGCAACTACGAGTTTCTTCCATTCGGTGCTGGAAGAAGAATCTGCCCTGGATTACCCATGGCCAATAAACTTGTCCCCTTGATTTTAGCCTCTTTGATCCGTTGTTTTGACTGGTCACTTCCCAATGGTGAGGATCTTGCAAAGTTAGACATGAAGGACAAGTTTGGTGTTGTTTTGCAGAAGGAGCAACCTCTCGTTCTTGTTCCCAAAAGAAGATTGTAATTTCAGACTGGTTATTGTCTACGGGCTGCTATTATATGTTTTGGATCTACACAAAATAAAAAGGCTGTAAGCAGCTTCAATACGACTCAAGTTTAGTTCAACTTTTTGCTATTATATGTTTTGGATCTACACAATATTATATTATTGCTTCAACTTTTTTTCAATTAGTTCCCTTTTTATTAGTAATTAATCGAGCAGTTAATAATTCATAAGCCCTCCTATATATGGGCTCATTGTTTTTAACAATAGGACAGACTAAGTTACTTATGGGCTGAGCTTTGGTAATCCCAAGAACTTCAAAGTCAGCCCACATGTAAGCTTACATGGCCAACTTCCAATTTCCAAACATGGCCTGGCATCCGATTCGTTTTATATATTTTCTACTGCAATTTTAAATGTGAAAAAAAAAAAACAAATATTCAAGTTGCAGGAAATTCATTGATATTATTATTAAACCCAGTTTAATGAGTTAAATTTAAAAAATCTTGACTTGAGTCCTTGTTAATTCTGGATTTTTAATTAAATTAAGTGAGAGTGAATCAATTAATTTTGTTGGTTCAAGACAAAAACAAAAAATCAAAACAAAAAACTGACATAAAAAAATTTAAATGGATAGGTTTAAACGTAACCTAAATGATTTTTAAAAAATATTTAATTTAAAAAAAATTAAAGCTGATATTTTTTTTAAAAAAATATTAAGATAATAATTTGTTAGATCAATTTTGACTAATTCAGGTTAACCATACCTAAAAAATTAAAAACATACTCGATTTTCCCCCCAAATATATTTATAAGGAAACCCACCATCATTAAACTCTTCTCGTCAAACCTGATAATACCAAGTTTGATCCTATTTTTTAGTTTATACTGTAACATCAACCATTTTCTTTTTTTTTTTTTTAATTTTCAGGTATCTTTCTCTTTCTTCTTCTTAACTTATGGACTAAAAATAAACAAAATAATCTTTTTGACTAAAATAAAAATTGTGATGAATTTAAGATGAGCCTTGTATTTTTTTTTTGTGTGTTTTAATTTAGACTTTAATTTCATATAATTAAACCATAAAATAATACAATTAAAAGTTTTTTTTAATTATTAAAAAAATAACCAGGTGGTTCACTGTTCATATAAAACAGCACAAACCTTAAACTTTTTTAGTTTAATTTTGTTAACATATCACTGCCAAAAATATTTTTTAAAGAAAATTAGAGCATTAATTTAATTAATACTAAATAAAAATAATTTATTATTTTCATAAGAAATAAAAATAAAAAATAACTTTTATTTAAAAAATAACACCAACAGTATAATATAACGTTTTAAACAAAAAACGTTCCTATATAAAATTTTTATAATTAATATATTTTTCTATCATTTGAAATTATTCTTAAAAGTAATTTATAATAACACTGTATTAAATTTTTGGAAAACAAAGGCTTAGAAATAATTAAAAAAATAGGCTGGGTTTATTTTCAAATATAATTTTTTAATTTCCATCTCATGTTTTTAACAGTCTAGTTTTCCTTCAAAAGTAACTGTTCCACTTTATATTAATGGTACAGTTTGGATTTTTTAAAATAATCTCTTCTTTTAGAAAAAAAAAAAAAAAGAATCTATGAGATATGAGATATATGGAATATGGAAAATAATATTTAATTAGCATAAAAATATGCCGTGGCTGAATAAGAAACAGCAATATTACAATGTAATGAGAAATTATCCTCGGCAATTTTGTTTTTCAAAAGAATAAAATTTAAACGGTGGTATTCTTCATATAGAAACACTATAATAATAATATTCATAATGTTATTGAGGGATTTTAGGGAGAAAAATCCCACACTATAATAATAATATTCATAATATTACAATTTTCTTTTTTATATATCATTATTTTTCTTTCTTCACCATATATTCATAATTGATAAATAACTCACACATGATTTGGTCTCATATGTTTGTGTATTGAGCATTATTAGATAGTACCGGCGAGTTCATTCGAGTCTAAATCAATCTGAGTTAAAAAAAATTTAATTAGGCGGTTAAAAATTCAGATTAACTGTGTTGATCCAATTAAAATATACTTAAAGGTGTTAATTTATAATTAATGTTGTACAAGCCTCGCAAATCTTAGTTATGAAATTCATTAAATTCAATTATCCCTATATAGTTTATGCTTTGTTTAGTAACAACAATAGTAAATTGTTAAAATTAAATTGCTAGTCAAATTCTTTGTGACAAGAAAATAAACAAAAATATCTTAATCTACATCTATTTTTTGATTTTTTTTAATTTTAATTTTAGTCATTGTTTGAGATTTTTTTCACTTATTAGCACATATAGTTCTCGATTTATTTAATTACATATATGTATAAAAAAATTATTTTCACTCAGAATTTTTTAAAATACAAAAACGTGTTGAAAAGGTTCGTGAATATTTTTTTTTTCGAGAAAAAAAAATATAACCCATGATGAAGTGCAGGTCAAATATCTAGTTCCCTGCTATATGCTATGAGATGAACTAGAACATTTCTAAATGTGAAAAATAAATAAATTCAGGCTATAAAAATTCGTTGATATTATTATTAAACCCGGTTTAGTGAATTAAATTTAAAACCCATGACTCAAGTTCTTGTTGAGTCTGGGTTTCCAATTAAATTAAATAAGAGTGTATTGATGCAACCTAGTTAATTTTGTTGATCTAAAGACAAAATAGAAATGAAAAGAAAAAAAAGATATAAAAATCAAAAATTAGACGCACAAGTTTAAAGATAACCTGAATGACTGTTAAAAAAGAGCTTGACTTAAAAAAAAAACAAAAATTGAAGTTGACACCTTAAAAAAAAACAAATATTGAGATGATGATGTATTGGATCAATTCTGGTTAATTCAGGTTAACCAAACCCAAAAAATTAAATATCTTGATTTATATCCATCTCTTGATTTTTCCAGTTTTTATTTTTAGTCATTGTTTATAGTTTTTTTTCATTTATTAACATAGATAGTTGTCTATTTATTTATGTGAATTGTCACATAACATAAAATATTGTCCATCTCTAGTGTGATCTTCAACAAGTCAGAGGTGTTTGAGATGTGAGTTTCAACCTATTTTTTTTACTTTAAATTAATTTTTTAGTATTTTTAAATCATTTTAATATATTAATATTAAAAATAAAAAAATATTATTTTAATAATTTTTAAATAAAAATAATTTAAAAAATAATCATTACTATACTTTCAAAAACCTTATTAATATCAAATGTTATCAAATGTTAGCCAAGTGAGCTACCCACCAAACAAATTTCTTAAAAAAATATTAAAATAATATATTAACGTGGTTTACTACTATTTATACAATCAGTTAAAACGACCCCGTCCTTGTACAGTGTAAACTGTTAATATTAAATTAAATTAATACTAGTCAAATTCATCATGACAAGAGAATAAAAAAAAAAAAAAAAAGCAGCTAATTATTAACCGGTGGGAATTACCACCTGCAAATTGTTTAAACCGATATAGTCAAACATCATATTGTAGACATTATCGTTGCGTTGACGTTATCTATTGTTAATTCTAATTTACAGTTCATACTTTTAATCGGAACTCCATTCTATTGCCCAGTGGCTCTTCGTTGGGATGGTGTTTGAGACTACGGAAATAATAATTATTTTTTAAAGTTATTTTAATTTAAAAATATATTAAAATAATATATTTTTTATTTTTAAAAATTTATTTTTGATATTATCACATCAAAACAATTAAAAAATATAAAAAAATTTAATTATTTTTTTAAAATCTAAATTTTAACCAGCACAGTGCACAGTTGTGAATATGGTCACTCTTTTGCTGTCATTGCAAACATTTTCGTTAATTTTCTTCTAATTTCCTTAAAATAACCTCAAATTAGCACCTCATCTAAACAAATCAGCCATGATTCCTTAATTAATCAACAAATCATTCTAGAACAAATAGTTCTAATTATTCATAAGTACGAAGTTCTATGTACTGAAATTAATTATTCATTTTTATTTTTTTATTAACGGAGATGTTTGGATCAGTTTAAGCGCACCTCGACTAATTTCACGGGTCATGAAATTAACGACTATGTAAATCTCCAGTGACCCTGAAATTTGTTAAACTCGAACTGATAATCTTTAAAAATCAAATTTAAAATTTAACTAGTTAGCAAATATTATTCATTTTAAATCTTAAAATATAACTGATATATGAATTTATATATTCAAGAAAAATGTTTTTCTTGAATATAGAGACAGAATTACGTAGCAGCAATGACATGCAATTTTTTATTAAGCTTTTGCCGGAAAACTTTAGTAGTGTGTGTGTATATATATATATATATTATATGAGAATGCAAGAGGGGTACGTACTTGTATAGTGATAACTCCACTCCGAACATTGAACCTTCCAGAGTACTATCTCCATATGCTAATACTGTAATAATTATAGAAAACTAGGTGAGCTCTTGGAAGGGCTCCAATGGCTGAAACAGGTTGTGATATTTTTCTAGTAATTTATTTGTTGAAGAAACAGCTTGTTGCGGCGCGATGTGATCAACTGGCCAAAATGCACATTTCTCAGCTTACCTGGACAGTATCTACTAGACTGGATTAGCCTAGCCCACCCACTTACCCTCCCATTCTCACTTACTACCATATTATTTTATTGAAGTAAACGAAATCAGGACCATTTATTATAATATGATCTCTCTTTCCATTTCAGAGCTATAGTATTTGTGCATCATATGATCAACTTGATTCGAAACCTATCTCTCTTCAACCCTTTTCTCTTAAACTCTCCCAGACCACAATAAATAGAGGGTTTTATTGAGAGAAAGAAAACATTCACTAAGAAAAAAATCCAAACAGGGAGAATTGCCTAGCTAGCCATGGCTAGTCCTAATCAACAGTACCATGGCGCCACCTTCAAACCCCACAAACACTTCGCTGCCAACAGCCCTTTCTTCTTCAAGAAAACCAATCTCTACACCTTAGCCCTCCTTCTTTTCCTTTGCACCTTCTCTTATCTCTTTGGTGTCTGGCGCCACGAAGGTGGCGGCGGCGTCTTATCCGTTAACAAGAGCGCCGCTACTGCCACCACCAACACCATTGTTTCAATCCCATGTAACCCCTCAAAAGCCACCACTGCTGCAACAAGAGGGGGGAAGCCCCTTGACTTTTCATCCCACCACAAGGCAGATGATTTAGATTTCACGTTAACATCAGAAGTCAAAAGCTACCCATCATGCAACGTGAACTTCAGCGAATACACACCGTGTGAGGATGCAAAAAGATCATTGAGATTCAAGAGGCACCAATTGATATATAGAGAAAGGCATTGTCCAGAGAAACATGAGATACTAAAGTGTCGTATACCAGCTCCACACGGGTACAAGAACCCTTTTAAATGGCCTGCTAGTAGGGATTTTGCTTGGTACAATAACGTGCCACACAAGCATCTAACGGTGGAGAAGGCGGGGCAAAACTGGATCAGATTTGCAGGTGATCGGTTTAGATTCCCTGGTGGGGGGACTATGTTTCCTAATGGTGCTGATGCTTATATTGATGATATTGGAAGATTGATCAATCTCAAAGATGGGTCTATTAGGACTGCCATTGATACTGGTTGTGGGGTAATTAAGCTCTTGATCCTTAATCTCTACACATATTTTACTTTCTTTTATGATTTCTTTAGTCTTAGCTTATTAAATTAATATTTTATTTTCATTTTGCTTCCGATTTTTAGAATTTTAAAATGTTTTTATTCTTAAAAATAGTGAAGATAAAAACAAAGATGAAGTCTTTTCATGTTCCTAGATAAGCACCCATTAATTGGATTTTAAAGTAACGGTGTTTAGAAATTTAAGTATATGACATTGGTATATGTGACTCTATGTTTCGAAACGTTACAAAGTTTCTGTGGCCAAATTAACCAGCTGGATTTGTAATTAACCATTTATTAATTGTGGGTTATGGATCTAACATTAGGGTTAAGAGCCTTGGTTTTTGAAATTATTTTTTGTTTTTTTGATGAGTAGTCAATTTTTGTTTTTGTGCAAGTGAATCAAGGGGATGAGACAAATATGGAATTTTCATTGAATTTGTTAGATTTCATTCTTGAAATATAGTTATCGTTGAAAATATGAGTAATTAATGAGATTTGATTTACTACTAAATAAAGCTTTAAGAAGTCGACAAATATAGCTCTCTTAGCTAGTCAAAGACAATCCAAAGTATAATTTAGACCGTTTGATTTTTTAATTAATTATTTATTTTCCCCAAAAATCACTTTCTAGATAATTTAGACCGTTTGATTTGATATCCACCAGTAAAATTCAATCATTCAATGAATTAGATTATCTCGGGAAAATGATTTCGGCAAGAATCTTTGTATATCACTCTTTTCTTGAGGCTAATGAATTTGCAAATATGAGTTGGAATATTCTTAAACTATGGAACTATTTTAAACCTTGTAAATTTTCTAGTCCCTGAACTTTGTTAGGACTAGTGCAGGTTGCAAGTTGGGGAGCATATCTTCTGTCACGCAATATATTAACAATGTCATTTGCACCAAGGGACACTCACGAAGCACAAGTGCAATTTGCCCTAGAACGAGGAGTTCCTGCCTTGATCGGAATTTTGGCCTCAAAAAGGCTGCCATACCCATCTAGAGCTTTTGACATGGCACATTGCTCTCGTTGCCTTATTCCATGGGCCGAATCCGGTACATATATATGCATATACCTTAAATCAAATTTAATTATCTCAAACAAAATTCTGTGCTTGATAGTGCAGTGGTTGGATCTAAAAGGATTTTTTTTCTTCTCGGTATGGAACAGGAGGACAATATTTGATTGAAGTTGATCGAGTTCTAAGACCTGGTGGGTATTGGGTTTTGTCTGGTCCTCCAATTAATTGGAAAAAACATTGGAAGGGCTGGGAAAGAACAAAAGATGATTTGAAGGATGAACAGATGAAAATTGAGGCTGTGGCTAAAAGCTTATGTTGGAGAAAATTTGTCGAGAAAGGAGACATTGCTATTTGGCAAAAACCAATCAATCACTTGAATTGTAAGGTTAACAGGAAGATCACACAAAATCCATATTTCTGTCCTGCTCAGGATCCTGAAAAAGCCTGGTACATACGTGTGCTTTCCAACACATAAAAAAAATTAGATTTTCTTGTATGTTCTATGCATCTTGATCAATTCCATTCCATTTTTTAGGTACACAAACATGGAGACATGTTTGACTCACTTGCCTGAGGTATCTAACAAGGAAGACGTCGCCGGCGGGGAATTGCCGAAATGGCCTGAGAGATTGAATGCTGTGCCACCAAGGATTAGTAGGGGAACTTTGGAAGGAATTACAGCTGAGACTTTCCAGAAAGATACAGCTCTATGGAATAGGAGAGTATCTTATTATAAAGCTGTAAATAACCAATTAGAACAAGCTGGTAGGTACCGCAACATTTTGGACATGAACGCTTACTTGGGTGGATTCGCTGCTGCTCTTACTGAGGACCCTCTTTGGGTTATGAATGTGGTTCCTATCCAAGCTAAGGTTAACACTCTTGGAGTAATTTATGAACGAGGATTAATTGGAACATATCAGGATTGGTAAGCAGAGATCGAACATAAACTAATCTGGTTTGGTTAGAGTTATAATATTTAAAACCAAGTGGTTAATTTGTCTTGTGATTTCATTTCTTTTACAGGTGTGAAGCCATGTCTACGTATCCAAGAACTTATGACTTAATCCATGCTGATTCTGTATTTAGCCTCTATGATGGCAGGTAATTAATTATTTTTCTATGTTATGATCAGACAAGACAGATCATTTGTTGCTTTTCCTGTTCCAAAATAGCAGAATCATGGTCAACAACGCTGTTATATTAATATGAAATAAAAAAATAATAATAATCCATGTGAGACAAGTACCAAACACATGGTCTTGTGGGGACTCTACAGGATAAGGGTCTAGCTAGTTAGGAGGGAAAAAAAATTGCTCTTTAATTATTAATTTTATAATTTATTTTTCATATATATTCATGTAAGATAGAATTGTGGAATTACTAAATGGGAAATGTTTTGATGAATATTATCCGACATGGATTTTTGTTACAGATGTGAAATGGAAGATATTTTGCTAGAGATGGATAGGATTCTGAGGCCTGAAGGAAGTGTAATCTTTAGAGATGATGTTGATGTGTTGGTGAAGATCAAGAAAATAAGTGATGGACTGAACTGGGATAGTCAAATTGTTGATCACGAAGATGGACCTCATCAGAGGGAAAAGCTTCTTTTTGCTATCAAGACCTACTGGACAGCTCCTGCTGAAGGCCGACATGAGTCCACCAGATCTTCCTAAGGAGCTTCACTTCCATTTTCTTTGTTTTTTGTTTAGATTTCTTTTCTCTCTCTCAAATATGATTCTTTCTTCGAATAGTTAAAGCTCAACCAATTCATCAGATAAACTCTAAAAATTATGCTACTCGTCTTGAATTGGACACAGAAGTGCCTAGCCTCTTGTTTCAGGTTCTGTATTTACCTCCATGGAAATGGGCTTGTGCCCAAATCAAGAACATGTTTTGTGCTGGGCACTTTTCTTACACATAAACTTGATGATCTAACTACAATATTGAATTCAACACGTACATTTGTTGCGAGCTCAAAGCTTCTGTTAGGTGAGTCATGTAAAAGATCAACTATATCTAGCCAAGCTCAAACTATAAATTAAGGCAGAGATTAGCATAATGAGATATCAAAGCAAGCTAGCTAGCAATCATACAGAAGCTCTAGAAATTTAGTCGTCACAAATTGTTGGATAAGCAAACATGGCATCACTCAAGTCTCTTAGCTCCCCAGCAGCACTGCTTCTCTTGCTCATTGCACTTGCAGTGCAGACTCAACTGGCTCACTCGCAGATATGCACATCCCAGCTCAACAGCCTGAATGTCTGTGCACCATTTGTGGTGCCTGGTGCACCGAACACCAACCCTAGTACTGATTGTTGTAATGCACTTGGTGCAGTGCAACATGACTGCCTCTGCAGCACTCTCCAGATTGCGGCTCGCCTCCCTTCTCAATGCAATCTTCCACCTATCACTTGCGGTAACTAGAGCTAGCAGGTATGAACTTCGTAAATCAAATTTGTATCTCACTATCTTTATTTCACCTAATTAAATTATAAATACATTAAATACAAAACGCTATAAACTCGTGTAAATTTCAGACTTTAATAATTTTTATTTAAAAGAATATATAACAGAGTAATATAATTTTTTATAATAATTTAAGCTATGAGTTTCTTGTTTTTTTTCCCCTTGAAAAAAGTGATGGGTCTTGTCGACGAAAACAATTTTACTCTCTGTACCAACTGTCCTTAGCAATTAAAATATATAATATGATCCAACATTCATATCTAAGCATGAATTATCCATCCCTTATCATAGTAGTTTGACTTGGATTTTTTTTAATAATAATAATAATAATTTATGTCTATCGTCTCTTTGCAGGTACAAGACAAGCATGAAGCTGTTGGCAAAAGAGTGAAAATAATATTAATTAGGGTAATTGGAACTTCAATCATTGAAGCTTATGATCCATCAACCTTCCTTCTCTCTTTCAAATGTGTCCCGATGATCTGTAACCAAGCAGAAGCTTCATGCTGATTAATAAATTAAACACATTATTAGTTGTTAATTCTATCGTAATAATCGTGACTGGATATATAGTAATTAATTACATGCACGTAGCAATGCAAACAAATAGTAGAAACATTAGATTAAATAATGATTAACAATAAAACACATTGAAATTATCCGAAACAAAACAAGGGGTGATTGAAGATCGATGGCTTTATGATATATTAACATGGTGAACAGGGATTTCACATGGAATTAAACATTAAATTAAATAATGATTAACATATAATTACCGTGTTAATTGTATAATTCTATGAGTACATCTTGACTGTATTATACATGTTCTATCACATTGGATTGCATGCAAATAAATCAATTTCAGTCACTAATTGTTTCAATGGTATTTCAAGCTAATGAAAATCTATCTAACATCACTATTTTAAATTTTAATCTAGGTTTTTTTTTCTTTTTCGAAGATGTATGTTTATTTTATTTATTAAATGTGTCTTTGACATTGTGATGATTTTTGTAGTTATGATTTAAAAATATAAATTATTTACAACATCTAGGATTTCAACTCGAAACTCAATTCCAAACTTGATATGATCTCGTTTATTTTGTATGACTGACATATTTTTTTATATTTTTTTTAAGTTTAGAAACTACACACACAAACTTTACATGTATGTAATTTTTTTACACATATATGAGTTTTTCTACATGGAGTAAAAACTATTTTCTACATCGATAACATTATCCATCATCAATTACACAATACACTAACCAACCACCACTAATGCTAACCAATGCAACACATCAATTTCTTCATTAACTATACTTTCTCCTCTTCTATGAATAAATTCCAAGACTTACATATAAATACACTCTACAACCAAGTAATTAATAAAAGCCAAACATAAAAATCCATCAAATACTATAAAAAACCAGTAAAAGGCCATGAAAATGACATTCTATACCATAAAAGCCAAACCCATTCTAGTTAGCCAAGGCCACTCTAGCCATACAAGACATCCATACAAAAACCAACCATAGCTACACCATGAAAACCTGACCAAATTAGTTTAGGTCATACAACACAAAAACACATTTCCTAACCTTTGTTTTATTTCTTCCCTTCTTATTCATATATTTTTATATATATTTAGTGATTTAAACAAAAAAATCTTTTATTTTTTAAGGAACTCTTTTTTTTAAAAAATAACCTAATCATCAATCAGTCTTGTCAATATAGAACCAGCCCAGCTTAAAATGCAGTTATAAAATATCTAAGTTTTGTTTGAATTTTTTTTCACAATTTCAACGTATTTATAAAATTTGTTTTCTTACATATACTATGAGGAAGTCCTTTTTCATGAAATATTTTTTTAATGGAGGAACTTTATGTTTGATATGAATTTATAAAAGATAAAAAACAATTATTTTAATTTACAATGCTAAAGTTTATTTTTACATAATTTATGAAAAAAATAAAATTTAACGTGTATATATTTTTATATATAATGTACATGAAATAATTTATATGTAACAAGTTAGTAATTAAAAGTTCTATTTTTCTATTTAAAAAAAATACTAAGGTATCATTTGAAATTGCTGTTTGGATTTTTTAAAGATAATTTTTATTTTAAAAAATCAAATCAAAGTTTTTTCATGTATTTTTTTAATAATTTTGATATTTTCATAACAAAATCATCTAAAATTAAATAAAAATATATCAATTTGATTTTTTCTCAACTAAAAAAATACTTTTAATCATATTATCAAACACATATTAAATAAATATAAAACAAAAACTATTTTTAATTATATACATATGATTTTCCTTGAATCATCAAATCAAGAAATAACTCCAAATAACTTCCAAAAATCACGCCAAATTTCTCCGATAGATAGAGAGAGAAAGAAGGGAAAGTAAATAAGAAAAAAAGGAGGGAAAAAAAAGAGAGCTTTTGGGTAAATTACATCAACACCCCAAACTTCTACAAATTATACGTAACCCCTAACTCATTGGGGTCAGGAGACCTTACTGATGCCTAATGGCTTGCTGTTTCAGGCAAGAACTAAAATGGCTCCTATGCATGACTTTTCCCTAAAATTCCAAGTCCAAAGCAAACCCCTCTCCCTCTCTTTCTCTCTATCAAAAACCCTCTAGGATTTTGAACCTTTGTGACCCCCAAAACCCTTCTAAAGGTACACACTTTCGTTTCTTTTCTTTTCTTTTCTCTCTCTGCATGTCTTGCAATTTATAGAAATGCTGCTTCTTATCTATCAAAACTCTATTTTTTTTTGGTTTTTTAGTTTCATACTTTGCTTCAAGAAATGGGTTTGTTTTTAGTGTGGAAACAATGCCCATTTTGAGAATTAGAGACCCTTTTGTGTGTATATTGTATTGTGTTGTAGTTAGTTTCAATTCAAGAGAATTTATATTTTCTTGTGTTATTAGTATTATTATTTCCTTTATTAGTACTGGTGATGATAATTTCAGTGACAGTGGAATTTTTAGAGTATATTTGTCAAGAAAGAATTCAATAAATTCAGTTTTGGTATTTAATTTCATAGCTAAGAGATTTTTAATGAATTTTATAAAATATAGATGGACTTTTTTTTTCCTGTTTTGATAATGTTAGATAGGATTTTTAGTTTGAAATGAATGTAAAAACTGCTTGTGTTTTTTGCATGTTGTCATGGGCAGATGATGATTGTAGTTCAAGAACTGTGATCGTTTTGCCAGTTGTGATTTCTGTTGGAGTGAGCTAACGGTTGTCTTTGTATCTTTCTTTTTTTTAATGTCTCTATGTTGTATGTTGTCCTTATTTCTTCCTGTTTTCTGAAGGTCAAGGAGTAGAGATGATGAAGAATTAGGTAGTCCTTGTGATGAGTGATGACAGCATGGAAATCGGGCTTCAAAAGTCAGATAAGTTGGACTTGAACTTAGATCAGGACTGTCGTAGTCTGAATTTTGCACTGGTCAATTCATCCCAGTTCAGTAACTCATCGAAAGATGGTGTTAATATAGGTGGGGTACTAAAAATTGGCACAGAGTTTGAATCGGATGAACATGCTTATAGATTTTACAACAAGTATGCCAAAACAGTAGGCTTCAGTGTTCGAAAAGATTGGGTGAATAGGAGTAAGGTGCATGGTCTTGTGGTATCTAGAAAGTTTACTTGCTCTAAGGAAGGTTACCGGCGGAAAGACAAGAGAGATCTTAATGTGAAGAAACATCGGAAAGAAACAAGAACTGGTTGCTTGGCTCACATGATTGTCACTCGCCAGCCTGATGCCAAATACAGAGTGACCCATTTTGAGGCAGAGCATAATCATGATAACATAGACCCAAATAATGCTGAATCACAACTATTATGGAGGGAAATACATGTTGATCAAGCTGCCGAAGGTGACTTGCCTAGTAATTCAGGTACAGAATCAAGTTCAACCTTTGAACTGGTGAACAGACAATTTGAAGTTTGGAATCTCTTGATCAACTGGCCATGGATTTTGACAATTCCCTGCGGTCTCAAAGGATTAGAGATATGAAGGAGGGGGAGGCAGGACGTTTGCTGCGTTATTTCCAGAGGCAGCACATTGAAAATCCATCATTCATTCATAGCATTCAGGTTGATATTGATGACAAAGTAAGTAACATATTCTGGGCTGATGATAAAATGGTAGTGGACTATGATCATTTTGGTGATGTGGTTTGTTTGGACACAAGTTACCGAATGAATAAAGATCTTCAGCCATTTGTACAGTTCATAGGAGTGAACCACCACAATCAAGCAATAATTTTTGCTGCTGCACTTTTATTTGATGACACTGTTGAATCACTTAAGTGGTTGTTTAATACATTTCTAGAGGCAATGTCTGGAAAGAAGCCAAAAGTCATTCTTACAGATCAAGATGCAGCAATAGTTGAAGCAATCAATTCAATTTTACCTGAAACAAGCCATCGTATCTGTGTTTGGCAGATGTACCAAAATGCTCTTAAGCATCTTAGCCTTGTAGTGAAGGATATGGAATCCTTTTCTAATGACTTTCGAAGTTGTATTTATGACTACAATAATGAGGAGGCTTTTGTTCACGCTTGGGAGGGTCTGCTGGACAAATATGGTCTTCAACAAAATGACCGGCTAAGATGGATGTTTAGAGAAAGAGAGAAATGGTCCATAGCATATGGCAGGAACACATTTTTTCTTGACATGAAAGGCTCGCATGTGGCTGAAGATTTATCTAATAACTTGAGAAGTTACCTAAACTCTGACCAAGATGCTCTTCAGATTTACAAAATTTTTGAAAGGGTGGCAGACGAGCAACGCTTCAAAGAAACACATGCTAATGATGAAATGACTAGATCCATGCCAAGATTACTGGGGAATGTAGCTTTGCTAAAGCATGCAAGTGGTATTTATACGCCAAAGGCTTTTGAATTATTTCAGAAGGAATATGAGAAGTGTTTAAATGTTGTAGTTACCCAGTGCAATGAGAAAGGATTTTTGCTTGAATATAAAGTCAGTACATTTGGACAGACTCAAGAATATACAGTCATATTCAATTCAGCAGATGACACAGTTGTTTGCAATTGCATGAAATTTGAGAATGTTGGGTATTTATGTGGCCATGCTTTGAAAGTTCTTGATAACTGGAACATAAAGGTGGTCCCGTCCCGATATATCTTGAAGAGATGGACAAAAGATACAAGGCTCGGAAGAGTAAGAGATAGCGGTGAGTTCACTGCTAAAGAGAACCTGAAGTTGGCTGTAGCTAGCCGTTACAAAGATTTGTGCCGCAACATAATCAAAATATCAGCCAGAGCAGCTGAATCAGAGGATGCGTTTCAGTTTGCATTAAGACAACTAGATGAGCTAATTGAAGGTGTAGAGAAGATCTTGATGCTGAAAGCTGAGGAGGGTCAAGGCATCACCTCTAGTAGCACAGTGGTGAATGGTTTTGAAAGTGAAAATGCTGAGTTTTTCTTGGATGAGGAAGAAATTGAGGATCAAGGCGAAGACAACAGAGTGGACGGAACCAAAGAAAAGGAGAGTGCTGCTCCTGATAGACATCAACTGAAGAATATAAATGAAAAGAGCTGTAAGAAAAAAAGATTTCAGCTTCGACAAACACCTTCACCAAATACTAGCAGCTGCATTTCAAGTCCTCCACAAGCACGTGTTATGACTGAAGGCCAATCTCACAATCCTCTTCTGCAGGTTATTCTAGCCATACTTTCAATCATCCTTTTCTTGCTTGGATCCTTTCTCATGATTGAGCTGATAATTGAATGATTCTTCCATGTGTATCAAGCAGGGTTTGTATAATTTTGAGGCTAATCAGGTGGTTCAGTGCATGTACCAGCAGCAGAATCCAGTAATGGACCATGAAGATAATCCTAACATGTACCAACAATCAGTTTTTTATGCTGACCAGCATGTCTCACCTACTCAAATTCCATTACTCCAGGTACTATTCATGGACATTTAACTTCTCTCCATTTATCGAATTAGAACCATGGTACTTATCCAGGTGATCTGGTGCAGGAACCCTTAATCCGGAGCGCCTACCACGAGTCCCTCACTAACAATGCTCTATTTAGGCAGGTACATATTTAACTTGAAAATGGCAATATCTTGGATTAGCTCTTGTAATTAAATTGCAGCCAAACTTTGCATGTTGATCATCAACTTTCTCATTTTCATCTGCAGGCAATGGATCTCGATCTCCAACATCCTCAATCATCTTCAATCTTACTATATGATCATAGATTCAGAACTTTTGACACTTCTTATCTTGGACTCAAGTAAACATGAAGAATGTCATATCATTCTTCTCCCATGTTTTGTATCTATGTCTGTATAGCCTCAAATGCTTCAGTTGTTTCAACAAATAATAAGTTGGATTACAATTAGGCATTGTTCTCATTAAATAGAAAGGCAGATCCCCACACCAAAATTTCATTAAAAAATGGAAGTGCTCTCCCCTGAGTCATCCTGCATATTCCGTCTTTTTCACTCAAAAAGGGAAGGCAATAGTTCTTTCTTTCTTTTTTCATTAACAGAAGGTCCTTCCTGATTCCTGGGCCATGTTCATGCTCTAGAACTTAATTCATATGCTGGCGGACCATTGACCCATGGAATTAACTATGCCATCTAGAATCCCTAAGCTAGATCTAGTGGAATCATATTTAATATTTGATGATATATTCTGTGCTTTGTTAAAAAACCGATCCTTGTTTGCCAACCGTACGTTGTCTAACCAAATCCAATTCTCTCTTCATATGTTCCTTACAAAATCTGATTCTTGCGGATTATTCTCCCAAGTAATGAAGAGATTTTGATGGAATTACCACATGAAATTGAGCATAATTTTGCAAAGAAATAACCCACTTCTTTCTTGAGAAGAGATGAGAAAAATACTCAGTATTATTTAATTGAATAGTTAGCTCAGCTCCTTACTGTTTAAAGAAACTCTCCACTTCAATTGGTATTGCCTACCAATTTAGTCCAAACAATTTGGGACAAAAGAAAACAAGAAAACTTGCCTGTAGTTTATTTTATTTTATCAATCAATAATCAATTATTATTATTTTTATCGGTTCATCTGATGACTGAAGTACTTTAATTGTTTTTTTTCAATCAAAAAGTCTTTTTTTTTTTTTTCAATTGGGTCATTTTTCTTTCCATTTAACAAACCTTCACCTTTTTTTTCCATCTCAATTTTATTTATTTATTTTTCATTCAAGTCCTTTTTTTTTAATTGGGTCTTTTTCCTTCCCTTTTTTCACCTCAACTTTTTTTTCATTCAAGGGTTGTTTTTTTCTTTTTTTCCACTGAAGTCCTTTTTTTTTTTTTTTTTTAATTGGGTCCTAGTGCTTCCCATTAATTTAGCAAGCCTTGTCGTTTTTCACCGCAACCTCGTGTGCTACATTACACCTAACTCGTTTTGACTAGTTGTTGTCACGTGACCGGATGTTAGGCCATTGAAAGGCATCGATTGCTGCTTTTGTTTCTGGGTAGCTGATATCTATCATTCAACTATTCAAGTCTCTTTTTTATTTAATGTTTTTCGTAGAAGACTGGTTGACAATAGCTGTCAACGATTATCGACAACGTTTCTGTCACGTAAGATATCAGCATTATATTCTATTTTTCACGTGAGAGTTTCCTTTTTTGGCAAGTGGAAAAAAGAATTTTGTTGGATATCAAAATCTGGTGTAATCTTCTAAAATCTGGTGTAATCTTCTTGATGGCCATCTGATCTGTTTTGTTTTTTTTTTTTAAATATATGTTTTGTAATGCGCACCGCATTTCCCAATATATAATAAAGCGAATCAACTTCTTTTAATAAAGATAATAAATATATACTACTTAAGTAATTAATTCAGTAAGAATATTTATGTCTTAATTTGCAGCACTGACAATATGATTCTTCTGTATGGAAAGGGACAACGATACACCATGGATTTTCAGTTATATAACCACAAGATTATAGCATCGCGGATTGCCAAAGAATTGGGGGGTGCAGATGTTGCAAAGAAGTACCTTGGCCAATGCATATATGCTGTTGAAACGGGTTACAATGACTATCTCAACAACTATTATGGCGAAGGCTACAATACCAGCAACATCTACACTCCTGAACAATTTTCACAACTTCTTGTTCAAACTTATGAAATTCAACTAGAGGTATGTTTTATTTTATTTTATATATAAGTAATAATTGAGTAGTTTTAATTATTAATAAAACCAGAGTACCATTAAGCTGATGTTAATCTAGCAAAAAAGAACACAAATGAGTACCATCAACTAGCGGTTGGTTCCATGAAAAATCATTCCAAATTAATTGTGACCATAAACTAACTAATAGCGCCTCTTCCATTTTTCTTCTTGCCAAATCCAGAGATTGTACAACGAAGGAGCAAGAAAGGTAGCCGTGTTTGGACTTATTCGGATAGGCTGTATGCCAGCATACAAACAAATATTTGGCGCTAATGAATCTTCATGTGTAGACAAACTCAACCATGCTGCTCAACTTTTCAACAACGAGCTTCAGAAAGCTCTCCCGAAGCTTAATGCCAACCTTCCCGGAGCTAAATTTACTTACATAAACTCTTACGAAATTGATTCTGAAAATTATACAGATTTAGGTAGTATTTATCTTTTCTTTTGGGGTTAACGGTTGATCATCAAGACAGACATCGGCATGGCCTACTAATTTTACTTTGGCTTGCTTTGCAGGTTTCAAATTTACCAATAAGAGCTGTTGTGACGTTCCTTCTGATCAAATACCATGTGCAGCTCTTACTTATCCATGCCTCAACAGGGATGAGCATGTGTACTGGGACGGAGCCCACTATACTGAAGCTAGAGCTAGGATCTTTGCGAAAAGGGCATATAAACGTCAATTTCCTGTTGATGCATATCCATATGATATCAGTGAATTAGCTAAGGTCCCAAATGATGAAGCCGATGGTTGCAGTACGTGTGGCAGTAAAATATTATGATTAAGACTGGTGGTTGGCTTAGGGTAGCACTACCAGGGCTAGCTTTCGTATAATTATATAGAAGATATCTACCATTCAAATGGTTCTTTTTTTTAATGATTTTCGTAGAAGACTGGTTGACAATAGCTGTCAACGATTATTGACAATGTTTCTGTCACCTAAGATATCAGCATTGTATTCTAAGATTGCAAAAAACCCTAGCCACTGAATAAAACATCCCATTCATATAATTTTCTGTCTTGTATTCTTTTTTAAATTAAATAATTCTAATAATCAATAATAATATAAATCATATAATATTGGAGTCTCACCTAACAACTTAAATTTTTTGGTGAGATGGTTATTTGACATGATACGTATTAGAACCCTGTATTAGAAAATAATATAAATCATATCGTGAGCTCTCACCTAACAGTTTAAATTTTTAGGTGAGATGGTTTTTTTATATGATATTAGAATCTTGATAATCAAACGGTCACGAGTTCAAATCTCACCACCCTTTCATTCTCTCTTCTAATTAAAATCCAATTAATAACACAAAGTAATATGGACCTGCGCAAGTTTCAAGTCTAAAGGGCTTTTACTTGAGAGAGTATGTTAGAAAATAATATAAATTGTATTGTGAGGCATCACCTAACAACTTAAACTTTTGGGTGAGATGGTTCTTTGACAAATAACAACAACAACAACGCTAATGAATCATGTACCTGGATGGCGTTATCTTAAAGCTACGGTTTCATTTGGTCTACATATGACTCGTAACTCTTCTTTTTCTTTACATGGTTTTATAGATGTTGATTGGGCTGGTAGTGTCGATGATCGTAAATATACGGGAGCATATCTTGTTTTTTCTGGTTATACTAATTTCTTGGAAATCATGCAAAAAATACATGGTTGCTCGTTCTTTTACCAAGACTGAGTATAAAACCTTAGCCGATGGGACTTTTGAGGTTTTGTGGCTTCAATATTTATTATCAGATCTGCAGATTACCCCTTTCTCTATACCTACAATTTGGTGTGATAATTTTGGTGCTACTTATTTGTCTACGAAACCTATCTTCCATACTCATACTAAACATGTTGAGGTTGATTATTATTTTGTATGTGATAGAGTTACTAAGAAGGCCATTCAAATTCGCTTTATTTCTTTCAAGGATCAGTTTGTCGATGTTCTTACCAAGCCATTTTTCACTATTCCTTTTATTGATCTTCGGTTCAAGCTTCGAGTTGAACCTCCACCCTTAGCTTGAGAGGATGTATTATAGTGCAATATAGGCTTGTATAGATTTAGGAAAGGTTTATAGATGTATTCTTATGTCGTAATCTCTACATTAACTATTGTATATTGCCATACATATATAAATAGTAAATGTTGTCTAACTGCTTGGTTAAGCCTTCTATTATTCTCAACTTGTAATAAGATTGAATTTTAGGATACCCAAGAGACTACAATGTATCAACAGGAAAGTAAGAGGACCAAATAGGATTTTTGGCATCAGTTTTGAAACTGTCACCCATGCTCTCTATCTTTTTCATTGTAATCCTCTATCTTTAAATCTTGTCTTTCTTCAATGAATTAACTATAAATTAAAAATCAACGGTTTAAAATTCATTTCATCCTGTCCTCGTCCCTCGCATTTTTTTCCTGCAAAAATCGTCATATAGAAGTAAAGGAGCCAAAAAAGATGAGCTAAGCAGCCAAGATCTGTCTTCGCCTTCAACTTCCAGTCAAACCAGTTCCATTAGAATTACTGCTGAAGCTGAGAAGAAATCTTGGTGACAGAGCAGCTAAACCAGGTGAATCAACACTCAAACACCCTCTTAAAACTTCTGGTGTGAAGAAATTTACTCGCTCTGTTACTTGGGCTGATGAGAAATTTGATAGTTCTGGAAGTAGAGACCTATGATAACCTTGTCAAAATTTGTTGAATCCATTCTCGTGAAATAGTATTGTGATCGGACCATTTCATCTGATAACTTTGTCAAAATGTGTTGAAGCTGTGGAGGGTCTCACCAAATTCTTTGTCAAAGACTACCAAAATCTAAACCGATAATTTAATATTGTCAAAGACTACCAGAATCTATTAATAACTTTGAATAATTTAATTTTGTTTGATAAAAGGTGGCAATGGATTTGCTTCCCGTGTTGGATCTTTCCGCAGGCTCTGAGAAGAGAAGGGAAAGTGAAGTTGTTGGGTAAAACGGAGTTTTGCAACATGTGAGAATGGAAAAGAAGGATGAAGTAAGTAAGTTAGAATTGGGAATGAAGGAATCCTTTGATGATGGAGTTGTAAAGAAAAGCATCTCGTTGGGGAATTGAATCGAACTGTTTCAGAGCATAGGGAAAAGAAAAGCATCTTGTTGGCTCTCCTATGGCCCCACCAAATAATTAATAAAACTTTTAAATCAATAATAAATAATCTATGGTTTATTTTTTAAGATAAACATTGTTTTAGACCCTTGATTTGGACCAATTTTGGTTTATTTCTTGGCATTAGACACTTTTTTGGACTTAATTAGTCAATAATTTATGGTTTATTTACATCAATAATATGTTTTATTGAATTTTAATCCTAGAGTTTTGTTTTGATATCGAAATATATTTTGGTCATATCGTGTTGATTTATTGATAATCAAAGTAAATGGATGCTAGATTATTAATCCTTGCATGATTCCTAACATGTCTATGTTCTTGGTTTGTCCATGTCAGGTCTGATTTGGGTTCCATGTTTGTTGGGTTTGGCATTAGGTGTTCTTCGTGTTTTTTATATTCTTTTCAAGAATATTGTCTTAGCTACATGATTATAACTTGTTTTGTTTCATTTCTTTGCACAGACATCTTTCTTATGCATTATTAGTAAACAATCTAGTGTTTATTGACATTAATAACATGTTTTAAATGGTTTTTAATTCTAGAGTTTTGATTTTTGAACCAAAACCCATTTTGACAAAATTATGACGATTCCTTGATAATCGAAGTGAATGGATGCTAGATTATTGATCTTTATATGATTTACAACATGTATGTGCTTTTGTTTTGAGCAAATTAATCTGGTTTGAATTTGACCTTGCATGGGTTCTTATCAAGGATTCATAACTCTTACCTTAAGATTAAAAGGTCAAGAATGAATTTAAAACCCCCCAAAACCCTGTAAATACCCCCTAAGAAAAAAAAACATGAGGGAGGAGAGAGAGGAAAGAGGAAGAAAGGGAGAAAATATAAGAAAAAGATAGAAACATTAACAAGAAACCTAAGTGTAAAGGATCAAGAACATAATACAAAAATTTCCTAAGCTTGGAAAGGATAACAAGTTTGTGAGAGGCAAAAGTTTCTAAAAGAAAACAAAAGGAGAGAGTAGATGTTCTAGGTAAAACGTATTAGGAGTGCTGATACCTTCCCAGACTCTAAGACTGGTTAGAGTTTCTAGTGACTAAGATACTGAGTGACGACTCTTGTTCCCTCTTTCTACTAATAAAGGACAATAATTCTTTATCCTTTCCTCTCACACCATTCCCGAAAATTTCTCGACCCGGGAGGACTATCGTTGTGACATTGTATACGTGCGACATCATTGATACAAATAAACATTAGATTATTAGTTAATCATGCATAAGAAAGGGTTCTGGGAAAATAAATAAAATATACGCATGTCAAAATCATATAGCTAAGACAATGTTCTTGGGAAGAACAAATAAAAAACATTCAACGTGGCTCTCAAACCAGACTAGATATGGACAAACCAAAGGCAAATACATGTTAGAAATCATGCAAGTATCAATAATCTATCATCCATTCACTTCAATTATCAATGAATCATCATGATTTGACCAAAATTGGTTTCAGTTCAAAACCAAAACCCTAGGATTAAACACCTTTTAAACTCGTTATTAATGCAAATAAACATTAAATTATTGGTTAATCATGCATAAGAAAAGTGTATGTGCAAAGAAATGAACCAAAATTGGTCCCAATCTAGGGGTTAAGGCAATGTTCTTCCCAAGAACACGAAGAACATTGCCTAAAACCCAGAAAAATGCCTAGAAATGGCAGCCACTGCCAAGCTTGGAAATATGCATTTTTTTCTTCTAAAACATGTTTTTTTTTATTTCAATAAGTCACAATATCATACACGAACATTTTTAAATAAAAAACTAACAAAAAAACATCAAAATATCAAAATCAAACAAGAGATACCAAATTAAAAAAAAAAACTTAAACTTAAAATAGACTATATGTTCACATAACATGGATTCAAAATTGGTTTTCTAAACCCATTTTGTGCATGAATAGACCTAACCAACCCAGGTTAAAACACTTTTAATTTAACATGCATAGCTTAAATTAAACATAAAATAAAACAACATTATATATAAAAAACAAACTTAAACAACAACTTTAATATATCAAAAACATAAAAAAACTTAAATAAACATTATTAAATAAAAAACACAACAACCAAGAGGTCAATACAACATTACTTGTTGAGCATTCAAATCTATTTACTATGCTTATAAACATAAATAAAAAATAAATAAAAAACATCAAAAGCAGGCTATAAAGGATTTACTTTTAGATCAGAAAAGTATACCTAGAACAACTACTCTCTCTTTGTTTTCTTTTGGAAATTTTTGCTTTTCATAAACTTGCAAAGCTAAGAAATCTTTTGTTTAGGCTCTTGGACTTCTACACTCGTGTTTCTTATTGATATTTCTCTTCTTTTTCTTATCTTTTCTTTTTTTTTCTCCACCTCCTCTGCCTTCAAGCTTGGGAGGTATTTATAAGGTTTTGCTAGGGTTTGGGGAGGTTTTGAATCCATTTCTAACCTCTTTATCTTGAGGAAAGTGTTGTAAACCCTTGATAAGGACCCGTTGAAAAGGCTTAGTGTGGAAACACATGAAAAATAGGTCGGTTTCTGCATGATAGTTCCACTATCAAGGCTGACTGGGTTGCCCACTTTCAAAGCCTTATCGGAGCAATTATGATGTCATCGTCACCTGAGACTACCTGAAGTTGGTAGAGAGGATGCATACCTTTTATTTGAATCTAATCTTGCTTAATTTAGAGGTCTGTAGCTTCACATTCAGATGTTTAAAGTTGCCAACTCGATCAACCAAAACTGTCAGGGCAAACTGGGTTGCCCAATTTTGAAGCTTTGTCAGAGCAATTTTGATATGTTATCATTGCCTGAGACCACCTAGAGTTGGTAGAGGAAATGCACACCTTTAATTTGAATCAAACCTTGCTTAATTTGGAGGTATATAGCTCCATATTCATACATTTGAATTTTCCAACTCGATCAGCCAAAACTGTAAAAAACAGAGGTCAATCAATCAAATGACATGTCACTCACCTTCTCTTCTTTAAGTCTGAACGACGCGTCGTATATGATTTTTGATTTGGGATTGACAAATCTTAATTGAGCCTCTATTCTTTCAATTTCTTTTAATTGCACTCGTAATCACCTTCAAACTTTTGATTTCATGCAATTTTACCTTGAAAATCAAAATTTCTTGCAATTAAGCTCTCAATAAAATTCAAATAAACCTTGAGAAATTCTAATTGAGTCCTTAAACATTCAATTTTGAATTTTCCTTCTCAAATTGAATTTTCTTTGTCAAAAAGGCATTCATCAGTCGAAAATACACTATCAAATTTTTCAATCTTGTATATTTGATCTTCCTCAACTAGTTTTAGTAATTTCTTAAGCGTTCTAGTATACTCTTCTCACTATATATATATATATATATATATATATATATATATATATATATATTTCTATTATTTATTTTTTGTATTTTTTTGTTTATACGAAACTCAAAAATAAATAACAACAATGATGAAAGTTAAAGAAATCTCTTAAACCAAGTTCTTTAACCGTTGATGAGCAGTCGAAAATGTACTTTATGAACTCTCAAAAAAAAAAAAAAAAAAAACTATTTTTGTTAAGAAAAACGAGGATGATATCCCGGCATATATGATGCATGGCACATTCTTTGTTAACCAACAACCCATTTTCCACTTCTTTCTTTTTTTATAATCATCGAACCCATTTTCCACTTCTTTCTTCACTTTTAATAAACTTAAATAAATCAATTACATTAGCCAACAACCCACTGTCTTAAACGATTCAAATAATTAAGTTTGGAATCCAATACGTACGTGGAACTTATTGCGATTACTCGTTAAATTTGAACTATTAATGATATGTACTATTAATTCAAATTGATGATTTGCAACATCTATATATAGTAAGTAGCCTGTCGGGGTACGGTGCCCCAGCCATCTACTCACTTCTTCTTCCTCCTCATCTCATTTACACAGTGCTTGTCAATGGCAGGTGGGCTTAAGACATGGAGGATAATATTGCTGTCTATTTTGTTGGCGCTATCAAACTGGGAACACCGAGCTTGTGGATCATCACCACAAGTGCCTTGTCTCTTCTTGTTTGGAGACTCGTTGTTCGATAATGGGAACAATATGGTTCTTGCAACAGATGTGAAAGCCTCTTATCTACCTTACGGCGTAGACTTTCCTTATGGGTCTACAGGAAGGTGTAGCAATGGACTCAACTTAGCCGACGTGATTGGTCTGCAGCTTCCTCTCTCTTCTTTTATAATTAAACATAAAATCTTCGTTTGGTTTCTCTTACCAAAAACGAATTCTTTCTCATTAGCTAGGAAGGTAGTTTTCTTGGATTAAATTAGAAATTTTGTTCAGTTTAATCTTTACCATTTGCTGCTCATTTTTTCATCATTTAATCTTAAGAAATAAATACCCTGTATAAATTAGCAGAGCTTTTGTTTCAGCTGAACAATTAGGTTTCGAAAATTACATTCCACCCTTCGGGACGGGGGACTGCAGGGATTTTATGAATGGTGTAAATTATGCATCTTCTGGAGGTGGCATTCTTGACACGACAGGATCTCTTCTGGTGATTGCCAACACTACTCATATGCCTTTAAATTACGAATATATTAAAATCTTTCAGAATATTTCTTTTAGGACATGAAATAAAATCCAACATTTTCTAAAATTTATGAAGAAGTACCTGCTGGTTCAGATTTTTCTTAGGTTCGTCATCTTCTTGATGGGCGCCATCCTGTTTTTCAAAGTTTATTTGAGTTAAACAAACACTAAATTAATGGAAAGGGACAACGATACATCCTGTTTTTCTTAGGTTCGTCATCTTGAATTTTTTTTCTATCAAAATATATTTTTGTAAGAACATACGCACTGCATTTCCCAATATAATAAAGCGAATCAACTTCTTTTAATAAATATAATAAATATATGCTACTTAACTAAATTCAGTAAGAATAATATTTATGTCTTAATTTGCAGCCCTAACAATATGATTCTTTTGTATGGAAAGGGACAACGATACACCATGGATCTTCAGTTATATTACCACAAGATTATAGTATCACGGATTGCCAAAGAACTGGGGGGTGCGGATGTTGCAAGGAAGTACCTTGGCCACTGCATATATGCTGTTCAAATCGGTTACAATGACTATCTCAACAACTATTTTGCCGAAGGCTACAATAGTAGCAAGATCTACACTCCTGAACAATTTGCACAGCTTCTTGTTCTAACTTATGAAATTCAACTAGAGGTTAGTTCCTTGAAAAACCATTCCTCCAAAAAGCTAATTTGTTAGTACCATATATATTTATATATATACACACAAAACCAGATAAAAGTAGTGATAATCCTAAGTTATTATATGAGATTTAAAACGTGATTTAATTGTGACTATAAAACTTTTTTTTTTTTTAATGATAGTGGCTATAAACTAACTTACTAATAGTGCCTCTTCATCCATTCTTCTTCTTGACAATGTCAGAGATTGTACAAGGAAGGAGCAAGAAAGATAGCCGTCTTTGGACTTATTCGGATAGGTTGTATGCCATCATACATCCAACTATTTGGCGCAGATGAATCTTCATGTGTAGAAAAACTCAACCATGCAGTTCAACTTTTCAACAATAAGCTTCAAAAAGTGATCGCAAAGCTTAATGCCAACCTTCCTGTTAAATTTACTTACATAAACTCTTACGAAATTGATTCTGAAAATTATACAGATTTAGGTAATATTTTTATTCTTTTGGGGGGGTTAATGGTTGATCATCAAGACAGACGTCGCCATGGCCTACTAATTTTACTTTGCAGGTTTCAAAATCACCGATAAGGGCTGTTGTGAAGTTCCTACTGGAAGAATACCGTGTGCACCTCTTACTTATCCATGCCTCAACAGGGATGAGCATGTGTACTGGGACGGAGCCCACTATACTGAAGCTAGAGCTAGGATTTTTGCGAAAAGGGCATATAAACGTCAATTTCCTGTTGATGCACGTCCATACGATATCAGTGAATTAGCTGAGGTCTCAAATGATGAAGCCGATGGTTGCAGTACGTGTGGCAGTAAAATATTATGATTAAGACTGGTGGTTGGCTTAGGGTAGGACTACCAGCAGGGCCTTCGTATTTTGATTTAAAAGATATCTGCCATTTCTACCAAAAAAAGAAAGACACCCACCATTGGAATGGTCTTTTGCTTCTTCTTTTTTCATGTTTTTCCAGAGAAGACTGGTTATTGACAATATTGTTTCTGTCATCTAGGATATTAGCATTGTATTCGAATGTTGCAACAAACCCTAGCAATTGAATAAAACATGCAATTTCATATAATTTTCTGCCTTTTTATTTATTTATTTTTGTGAAATCAGTATCCTAACAAAGCTGAAAGAGAGGATAAAAAGGAAGGAGAATTGGGTCATCGAAATTTTAATTTGTGTTGGGAAAGGTTTTTGATGTCTTAATGTAATGTTTGTAAGATCAGGATTTTCTTGATCATAATCATTAATTTGAGATGATTTGGTGGTTCCAAAAATTATAAAAATTCAGCGCCTTACTAAAATCTTAAAATATTTAACTCTTGATTGCCGAGTGTTGCCATTCGTTTATATTTCCTTTATATTACATGCATGTTTTCTTAAGAAGTTTCTGAATACTAATATTTATATAATTTTCTTTTGATAAAATCAAAAGTAATTAATTTTGTTTTAACAAAATTAAGCTTCTTAAAATATCGAGCACAAAAATGACAAGAAGAAAGCTATCTGTAGGCATCACAAATTCACGTAGACTGCCACAAGTCAGGCCCTTCAACAATTAGGTGTCAATTACTAGTCTTTTTTGAAAAATATTATGGTGCTTTAACGGAAAGTCAAGCACCTCAATTTTATTTTTAAATATTTAAACTCTTTTTTTTTTTTCGATTAGATATTTCTATAATCCAATTTGATGAAATAAGGCTCTTCCTCTTCTTTTTTTTTCTTTTTTCTCAATTCAATTTCTTCTTTTTATATTTCAATTTCTTTTTTTTTTCTTTCACTCTCATCTTCCCAGACCTTTTTAAAAGTTATCAAAGTTATCTTTAGACAAGTCAAACCGACTGGATCATGTCGAGACAACTCTCATGTCTTTAGATAAGTCAAACCAACTAGATCATGTCGAGACAACTCTCATGCAGTTTAAAGACATGCATGTTTTCTTAAGAAGTTTCTGAATACTAATATGTATATAATTTTCTTTTGATAAAATCAAAAGTAATTTTGTTTTAACGAAATTAAGCTTCTTAAAATATCGAGCACAAAAATGACAAGAAGGAAGCTATCTGTAGGCATCATAAATTCACGTGGACTGCCACAAGTCAAGCCCTTCAACAATCAGGTGTCAATTACTAGTCTTTTTTGAAAAATATTATGGTGCTTTAACGGAAAGTCAAGCACCTCAATTTTATTTTTAAATATTTAAACTCTTTTTTTTTTCGATTAGATATTTCTATAATCCAATTTGATGAAATAAGGTTCTTCCTCTTCTTCTTTTTTTTCTTTTTTCTCAATTCAATTTTTTCTTTTTATATTTCAATTTCTTTTTTTTTCTTGCACTCTCATCTTCCTAGACCTTTTTAAAAGTTATCAAAGTTATCTTTAGACAAGTCAAACCGACTGGATCATGTCGAGACAACTCTCATGTCTTTAGATAAGTCAAACCAACTAGATCATGTCGAGATAACTCCCATGCAGTTTAAAGACATGCATGTTTTCTTAAGGAGTTTCTGAATACTAATATGTATATAATTTTCTTTTGATAAAATCAAAAGTAATTTTGTTTTAACGAAATTAAGCTTCTTAAAATATCGAGCACAAAAATGACAAGAAGGAAGCTATCTGTAGGCATCACAAATTCACGTGGACTGCCACAAGTCAGGCCCTTCAACAATCAGGTGTCAATTACTAGTCTTTTTTTTAAAATATTATGGTGCTTTAACGGAAAGTCAACCACCTCAATTTTATTTTTAAATATTTAAACTCTTTTTTTTTTCGATTAGATATTTCTATAATCCAATTTGATGAAATAAGGCTCTTCCTCTTCTTTTTTTTTTCTTTTTTCTCAATTCAATTTCTTCTTTTTATATTTTAATTTCTTTTTTTTTCCTTTCACTCTCATCTTCCTAGACCTTTTTAAAAGTTATCAAAGTTATCTTTAGACAAGTCAAACCGACTGGATCATGTCGAAAAGTTGTCTTTAGACAAGTCAAACCGACTAGATCACGTCGAGACAACTCTCACGCGGTTTAATTTTAAACCCAAGTTAGATATGAAGTTGAGTCAAAAGATTTTGTCTTTCAGTTTCATCATTTAATATATTTTCTTTTTTAATTTTATCCTTAAATTTCTCATGAAAATCCGTTGGTCAAGAAATAAGATCCAAGATCTAATGGTCAACAACAATTATATAAAACCCAAAAATATATGAGATATGCATTTTGGCTTCTCATTAAATAATAATTATTTTGAATAATAGTCATGTACTGAATCAATATTAAAAAACATGATTGTATTTGAATTACAATATTTTTTTAAAAATAATTCTTGCGTATACTATATTGCCAAAAATTTTTACCAAACTGTGTTTGAAACGGTAAAAAAACCTACTTTCTTTCTTATAGATGAAAGAACTAAACCATCTGGACCCGTAGCAATCTCACATTATTGTTTTGACTTCATTTGTTAAAATAGATTAAATAGATAGAGCCTCGCAACCAAGTCAACCAATATCTAGCCTGCTATAAAAATTTAGCATACTAAGTTTGTGCTTTACATTATATAAATAAAAAATAAGATATTTTAATTTTTACAAAACCAAAATTTTAAATACAATTACACATAAAATTTACTATAAAAAATAAAAATTATTTTGACCTATTTATTTTTTAATTTCAACTAACTTGCTTTTTGAATAAAATAAAGTTAGGTTGAAACTAAAAAACAAACGAACACAGTATCTTAAAGTTCTGCAATAATTTCAGAATCACTATTTTTGCTCCCTGTGAAAAGACAAAGTATTTCTGTCGCCTAACTGACACCACCTGGCCCATCCTTTCTTTCCTTCCTTTGTCGGATCATGGACGGTCCAAATGATATATAGCATCTATCGGATTAGACCTCATATGTTATGAGAATGCATATAGCATCTATCGGATTAGACCTCATATGTTATGAGATTAGAAGGAAATGCTTGCCCGTGAGTATTGGTTGAACACTTTTGAGTAAGATTCACAACAAGTTGTCAATTCTGTTTTGGTAGGTGTTTTGTTTTTTTAATTGGAATAAAATGTTTTAGTTTCGGAGTATTTCGACGTGCCGTTTCGGGGTTATACTATTCATATATATATATATATATATATATATATATATATATAACAAACATAATTCAAATTCAAGATAAATTAATTATAAATTATGCAATACAAACACAATGTCAAACAAATATAATTTTAAAATTTAAAATATTTCTAAATAGTCAAGATTAAATAGATCTTTAACTTAAAGTAATTCAACTTAAACAAAATATCAAAATATTATGAAAGTAAAATGTTTTAACACAAATATTTTAAATATAAAGTTAAGGTCAATGTTATCAAGGCTTAATGGAATATAAAGCATCTCTTGTTTTGCTCAAATTCCTACAAAGTATAAACATGAAAAAAAAAAACAACATGAATATAAACCATATATATTAGTGATAAATCTAATTTTAAAAAATTAATATCATTGTTAATGGAAATAGTAATAATAATTTTCAATATTATTATTAATATAATTGTTATTAAAAATAGTAATGAAAAAGAGCTTTTTATAATTGAGTGATTTAATTAATGAAATTGAACAAGGTTCAATTTGATTCAATGGCTTTTCAAGAGCGGAACGGAACATGTGGAATGAAACCGGAACGTTCCGGACGGAATTTAGCTGAAAAATCTGGAACGGACCGAGATTTAAAATGAGATGAAATTTGTTCCGTTTTGTTCCGTTTTTTAAATTGGTATGGAATGTTTCGGCTATTCCGGGTGAAACGGAACGGAATTGACAACCTTGATTAAGAAAGCAAGCAACACAACAAGAACTTGACAGTTGACACAGTTTCAGCTATTTTTTTTTATATATAACCTGAGGGGTGTCCAGACCAGCTTACGCGCATCACAACTAATCCTTGGGTCCACTGAACATCCTGCAAGCCCAGTAAGCATGTAAGGCACCACGGGGTGGCATGCATGCACAGAGAGGATCGAACCCAGGTGCAGAGGAAGGAAACAAGTCTCTTCACCCACTAGGCCACGACCTCAAGTGCAGTTTCAGCTACTTCTTCATCACAGGAGATTTAGTCTGTTTGTAAATATTATTACGGTTACTTTATAAAATATTTTTCACTCATAAAGTTTTTAATTTAAATAATTTGTTTAATATTATCATAAAGTATAAAAATTAATACAGTATTAAATCTTAATTAATGTACCAGTTAACCTTTTTTAAATGGATTTAGTACGCAAAAAATAATGTATGACTAATATTTTTTTAAAAGAAACTATTAATTTAATAAAAATGGATAAATTAAAATAATGGTCAAACTCAGGAATATTACAAAAAAAAATCTGTCTTTTCAAACCAAATTATACATGATTGAGAAACAGTGGAAACAAGAAAGAAGGCCAGTGAACTGATCTAAAATGTATGCACATTTATGATAAAGTAAGCAAAAAGAAACAATGGAAATCATCTCCAATCCATCCAGTACTAGTCTCTGTCCTTCAAAAGGTGAGAGAAGGAACATGTCTTATAGCTCAATATTGATGTAGGGAAAGTGCTTGCAGAAATTACTATGAAATTCCTTATAAATTACTATGATATTCTTAGGAGCACCAACTCGATCTCTTTGAGTAAATGCTAACCCTCCAAAGTTATAATTCAAAATAATCTATAAATTTATTACAATAACAAAAATATATAAACTCTCCTAGAATTAAGCATCAACCAAATATCAAGATGTTTATTTAAGATTGTAATAATCTCATAGAAAACAAACCAAAATAAATTATAATTATCAATTTAAAATCAATCAAATGTTAAAGGATAAAATTGATAATTAAAAAAAATCTAAAAAAAATTCAATTAAAAGAAAATAAAATGGGAGATGGAATTTTAAAATAAATGAAATCATTTGGTATTGTTACTAAATTCAATCTAGCGAGTCAACCTTGAGATCTTTCAACTCAATTTTTTATCTAACTTGAGTTTAAAATTTATTTGCGTGAGAGTTGATTCTAGGTGACCTAGTTAACCTGGGGCTTGAAAGGCAACATAGACAACTAGTAAAAACATGGTTTGACTTTAAAAAAATTCAAGATGATTTTTTTTTTAATATTAAGATAATGATATATTGGATAAATATATGTTTCATGGCTTAATTCACAAAATCTGTTACCCAAATCATGGATTCCACTAGGTTTAAAAGTTTTTTGTTTAAACTATTTTTTTATTTAATGATATGATAATAAAAATAGAGACTTTTAAAAATTGAGCACAATCAAACGTTTGATAGTTTATTTAAAACTACGATAAATTTATAGAAAACAAACTATGCTAACTAATTTAAAATTAATAAAATATTGAATGATGAAATTGAAAGAATAAATTTTAGTAGGTAGGATTTAGAAAAAGAAAAAAAGTTTGAAAAATAAAATCTAAAGCGCTTCATTGTTTATAATAACAGTAAAGTAACATAAACGTTTTCAATTCTTTTAGTAGAGTAGTAGTAATTATGATTATTATTTTTATGATGCTTTAAAACAAGAGATAAATTAATATTCAAAAATAATAAATTATTTGATCTAATTAATTGATTACTTAGAAGAAGCAGGTGACTCGACAAGCATCAAGTTGAAACATCATTGGTTTCCGAATTTTATTATTATTAGTTGGAAAATGCAACTTCCTTTTTATGATGTTTTTTTTAGATAATAGTCGAGAGTATATTAAGATTATGGCTAAAAAGAGAATAGCCCTTACGGAGACAATAGCTAGAGCAGAAAAACAAAGGAGAAAGAACAGAAAAACAAAACAGGCGAAGAGTTTGAAACCGGGGGAGAATTTCGGATGGGGTGCTCCAGTGCTTTCGCGACCTGGAAATGTGTTCGAAGGGACGGGATACATCAACTCAAGTCCAACCATTGATGGAAATTGCACCTTCACTTTAGGCTTGGAGACTAAGCATATATATGCAATCCTTCCGAAAACTATTCTATGATTGTTTATCTGACAAAAAAATCTGCGTTGAGCAGCCATGCATGTGTGAGATCAATTACAAATCCCATTTACTATATGCTTCTTGTGATTCTTAATTAGTTCCCTTGTATTTTATGATTTCTTACTCTTCTTTGTTCTTAGTATTCTGAAATGTTGATGTTGTGATCCAAGAAAAGAAAATATCATGTATTATCTTCATTGTTTTTATGGATAATCATCGGGAGTATATTGAAAAGACCATAAAATCAATAGTCAAAGTGAAATATAAAAATATATATATATATAAAAAAAACAGACTTAGAAAAAAAAGAAAAAAAATTAATCTATTATAGCAAACAACAAAGAAACTACTTAAGATTTCTTATTACATGTATTATTTCTTGTATAAGTAAAGTTTAAATTCAGAATATACAATCAAATAATAATTCGATAAAAAACAATAAAAAAACAATTAAATAAGCTTATAATTCCCTTCTCAAAAACAATTTTATTCCTCGACAGCCCTTACGGTTGACTTCAATAGTTTTTTCCTTTCTTCTTTTTAATTTCTTTCCGAGAAGTTCTTCTTGATCCAATAGAAATTCAACAACAATGGAATGATGGATCAATAAACCAATCTAAGTCCAACATGGCATGCTTCAAGTCTTCCTTGCTTATTCATTATTGATATATAAGCAAGAAGCATATGATTATTAATCTCCAGAGGCTAATTAAAAAGCTGGCTTGGAGGCTGAAAATAGCTGTGTGATGAAGTAGCCTCGACAATTGTATGATCATTGACATTGTAATTTTCATTTATCTTTCTTGTGAATTAATTATAAGATTGCGTTGGGATCGATGATCACGCAGATATAAAGAATATTACAATAAATAGAAAAGAAAGAATTAGTTAATACAGTAGTTTTATGTGATATAGCATGTTTAAATTCAGTTATGTTGAAGATTATGGTAGTGATTATGATTTAAAATATTTTTTATTTAGAAATATATTAAAATAAAATTTTTATTTATTTTTTAAAAATTATTTTTAATATTAGCAAATCAAAACAATATAAAAACATTAAAAAAAATTAATTTTAAACAAAAATATTCAAATTTTAAAGAAACATGGATTGAACTGCATTTACAAATAAACTTTTAAAATTTTATTATAATAAGAATAAGCACAAGTTTGGAAAAACTCTCAAATTCAAATATTTTCATTGTTGAAAATGAATTTCTTATACAATATAGATTTAAATTTATATCATGTTTTAACAAATCAACATCCGAATAAAAAATTATGATATTTTAATTGAGTATTGCATAGTTGTTCTTTTACTTTGTCTTCTTAATCTTTTATTTATTTATCTAATCTATGAATTCTTTAACTAACCACCCAAATATCACCTATCATTTAGGATATGCTTTATTTATAGCATATATAATTTGAAAACCAAATATGGGAATTAATCGGGGCTAAGCCACATATTGGAAGGGTTAATTGAGATTGATATGTTTTAATAGGCTTAATAAATTGATTGATAAACTACGGATTTGTACTTTATTACAAAATTTCCTTCTCTATTATAATTTTTTTTGTTTAAAAAGCTTACAACTCCGTAAGTAGATTAGAAAAATCAACTTTTACAAGGTAAGAATATCAAAATCCTAAACTAAATAGAAAAGAGAGCATAAAATCCAAAACCAAGCTAAAATAAAATTAGCTCAAATAGTTTTTTTCAAATGTTCGAGAACAATATAAAATTATTCTTGTAATCTCATCTGACAACTTAAACTTTTGGATTTAGAAAGTTCTTTGACATGATATTAGAATTTTAATGACCAAGTGGTCATAAGATTAAATCTCATCACCTTCATTTTAATTAATAAAAATTAAGCATAAAGTAGTCTAAGTTCGTGCAAGTTTCAAGCTCAAAAAACTTTCACTTAAAAAGAATGAGTTAAAGAGTAATATAATACTATTTTTTGAACCTTATCTAACAGTTTAAGATTTTAGATCGAGATGATTATTTAATATCAAAATTAATTTAAGGGTTGCAACCAACCAACAATATAAATAGACTGTAACTCAATAGGACCCAATAATTTTTTTGGAATATTTTGATATAAAAAAACAAGCATATAAATAGAATAACTATATATTTGAAATGTAACATTCTATTTTTTTTTATATTTGTGTATAGGTAAAGTGATTTCACCATTAATAACAACCTAAAAATGCATGGGAGATTGGCTATTGTGAATTTTTAAATAGCCAAAAGAATCATATTTTTCTTAGATATCTTTTAAAGGGATGTCCAATCCATGTTGAACAAAAAAGAAATTAATTTTCTAGATGGTAAAGGGACAGGAATTGCCTCTTAGCGTTTCGAAATCAATGTGATTAAATTATTTAATAATTAATTATGTACTGGGTCAACGAGTGGGATTTAAGTATTTAACCCATAGTGTAACCATTAGCCATTGGACATTTAATAAAAAATACCTCTGGGCAGTATATTTTCACGTGATGGAACCTCAAAATCTAGGGTTCATTCATTAGTTGACCCGTTAAAGTCTTTGTTTGGTCCCTCTAATTTCAATTTTATCTTATTTTGGTTCCCTCACTCTTTTCAAGAAAACAATCAACTCATCTTGTTCCAATTCACCTCCCTCGTAGATCTGTAACCCACTCCGACTCATGGCTTGGTCTAAAGTTTGAGTTTTAGGTTGGATAGGTAAACTCCTATGTAAGCAAGCTAATCTAAATTAACTTGTTTTTTTATTAAAAAAAAAAAGAACAACATCATTTTGGACAAAACAAAACTTGAAATGATGTTGTTTTAAAAAAATAAAAAAAATGATTAAATCTAGCTTGGGATATAGATTAACCTATCAAGTTATCTGAATTTAATCGGTCAACTACATGCTTAATTTTATAGATAACCCGGTTTAGTTCAGGTCTCGAGTCAACCTATCAGACCAGATCGGGTTTCAAGACTATGATTCACCCTCTTAAAACTAACTCTATTTTTAAAAAAAAATAATAATACCATGGCTATTAATTTTGAAAACATTATTGAAATGAAGTTAGATAGTGTATTCATTCTTGTAAGTGTATCATTCTTCTCAAAGTGAACTATATTGTAAGGATATAAATTTGCAATTGTAAGGACCGTACCATTTAATAGGTTTTAAATAATCAATAAACAAATTCTGTCACTAAACACAAAATATAATATTACCGACATATGACACTCAACATTGGGAGTTAAACATCATTATAACAAACATAAGAAGGATGACATCAAGATAAAAAAGAATTGAGGGACCAAAGTAAAACAAAATTGTGAGTTGCTATACCAAGTGCTATAATAACCCCGTCAGTTGACTGAAACCAGGATTGGTCTGTCACCACTCACCAAGCAAGCCCGTATGTCCCGTGGATAGTTCCATTATTTTGCAGAGAGTTCGTTAGAAAGAAAAGGCAAAGCTAAGACATACACATAAGGCTTTTATGGTAAAATTGTAGCCCTTCCCATCTGATTCTTTCCACTGCTTGTTTTCAAGAATCTGGCCAGAATCAAACGTTAACAGACTCATTTTTTTCAGGTATTTTTTTCACCTTCTGCTTGCTTCTTGAGAACCCAGATCCAGTTTGGATCCTAAAGGGTCATTGGTTTTTAATGTTGAGAAAATGTTTGTACAGTTAGTTGATGAGGGCGTGTTCTGTTCTGAACAAGATCATTGCATCCTGCATGTGGGGGCTATCAAAATCTTTTGCTCATTGATCTTTGTATTTGAATTGTGAAACCTTTTGTTTCTTGAATTTGAAAGATTGAGTCTTGGACTGATTCTTGAGTTCTTGTGGTTTTTCTCGATTCCCATTGTTTGTATAGGTCTTTTTTTTGTTATGTTGCAATGGAGTTTCGTGAGATAGAAGAGGGTGGAACTGTGACGAGGACATGGGAGGAGATGGACATTGATATCTTGGTGAAGATATTCCAGTCATTGACTGTGTTTGAATTAACTTCAGGCATTGCTCATGTTTGTAGTGCGTGGCGTTTGGCTGCTTGTGATCCTTGGCTGTGGAAAACACTTGATTTGTCCATGTTGGAATCTAATTTCATCAAAATCCCATTGGAGCCTTATGTGTACGTGCATGGTCATTCTGATAAGACATTGACTCGAATCTTGAAGATTTCGTTGAGTCTCAGCCGGGGAAATATAACTTCGTTGTTTTTTCACTTCAATTTGTATGTAAGTGAGGATCATTTGACTTATACTGCTCAAAGGTAACTTTTTTTATGGAGGACTTTTTATGTTTTAAAATTTTTAATCAAGTTTCTGATAATGTCTGTGTCTTTTCTTGGTGATGATTTTATAATTGATATGCAATCTAATAGTGGAAGATGATGAATTTTCAATACTAGAGGTTGTGCAGGTTGTACTCTTAAGTAAAAGGATCAGGCGATTATTGATGGGAGTTGGTATAGCCAACCAAACTAAAATTTGCGAGTAGAGGAGTTTAGATGTAATCTTTAAGTGGTGGTGGACTTGATATGGAAGTTACTATGCTAATTGACTCGAAGACGGGGGAGATGTAATTTTGCAACTGATGGTTGGTTCATTCAGTGGCTCAAATTTGTAGCAGAATTAATCGAGTGCACCATGAAGATCTTATTACTGTATTTATTACAGGTTGATTTCCTTGAAATGGAGTAGAGAGGCTACTGGAAGTGATCTAAGGAGGTTAATAAGGAATCGACGTGTCTGATTTCCTTGAAATGGAAAGAGAGGCTATTGCAAATTCTCTGAGATGAGGAGTGGATGCGTGTGGGAATCGGGTCAAGTGAGACCTCTCAACCAGGAGAATGAGGTTAGTCAGAATTTAAGTCGGTGATGATGTCACAACTAGTAACACGGGGGATGAGTTGAAAATGCCCGTCTGGATCTGAGAAAAGAGATAGTTATTCCTTAGACTAAGAAGATATGTTTGATATGGAAGGGCTCCTTAACCTGGTATTGCGTATTGTTTGTCAGTTTATGGCTAAATACAGAAGTGTTTTAGGAGATGTTGTCAAATTATCAAGGCAAAGCAACCCGGATTGAATTATTGAAGGTGATACATGGCCTGGTGTAATTAAGCTGTTAAATTTCAAAAGTAGAGGCCACAGATGGAGTTGTTAAAATGCAGGTTAATATAGATTTGGACTTGAGTTGAGATGTGGAAAATTTCAATGCAGCATTAGAGTCCGGAGTGACTAAGTTATATATTTTTTAGCATGCTTGGTATACATTAATTCTATATCTGGGTGCAGCTACTGGATGAAGATTGAAAGTTTCTTATGACAGTATGTCTACTGAGGTTGTACTTGATTATAGCTGAATTGACTGAGTTCAATACTTTAGATATGTTTGATGATGATTTCGTTGATAACAATGTTAAAAGTATAGAAACTGCACAGTTGTGAATTGTTATTTGTGTGGTCGTAATCCATTGGATGGTTAGTTTTTGCTATATTACTAATCACTGTAACAGAAAAGAAAGGTCAAGTGAAAAATATAGCTTCCTGGAATAAGGGGTACGTTGTCCCCTTGAAGTAGAGGTAATGAGGAAATCAGAATATATAAATAAAGGTCAAATGTATTGCTGAAAATAGAAAAAAAAATGACTGAAAGAGGATTTTGTAAATGAACTTCCTGGTTGCTCTCTTATAAGCAATGTATTCATATCTCTACTTGTTGGATATATGAATTCATTGGGATAATAAGAGGCGAGTATGATGCTGAAAGTAAAGGAGCAGATTTTTATGTCCGATTGTTTGTGAAGCAAATGATATCGATTTGTTTCGGGGTTCATATATGCATCAAATAGTGGTGAAATGGGGAAAGAAGTCGTGGGTGAGGTTGAAGAAATGGTAGTCTTACAAATAGCATTCCTTGGATTCTCTTTTTAGGTTATTATAACATAACTGTACATGGTGAAAATATTAAGTGAAAAAGTCCGTAATGATATGATATGGCTTTTGTTGAGTTAGACCAGTAAATCAAAATATATTACGATGCTTCTTTTGCTAAAAGGTTAGGGTTGAATTGATTCAAACTGTTTGGTGGAGTTTATTCTGCCTGGAGTGTCTGATGATTGGCATGGCTGTTATTAGCATTGGTCCCATTGTTGTGTCCAAGCTGAAACTATTTAGACTCTTAACACTAGACTAAGAATATGGAGGTTAACCAATCTATCCACTATTGTTGGCTTCTTATGCGAAGGGAGTCCTCTGTTTAGACTTTAAAATAAACCTAAGATATGATTACCGAGTTAAAAGATGTCTGTAAAGTATGAAAAACCATTTAATGGTGTTTCAGCTGGGGGACTTATTGCTTGGGGACTGTTGGAAACAGCTTACAATAAGATTTTGTAGGAATCTGGTGATGAAATAATATGGTTTTGGTGTTTGTGGAGGGCTTAATAAGTTTGTGGAATGAATTTGCCCAGCTGGACCGTAGGTATATGATAAATGTGGTGTATGTAGTTCTTAGTAGCAATTTATGCTGTAAAGGAAACCACTTATATGATATTGTACATGATCAGTATGGCATTATGGAACATTCTTCATAAAATAATTGTAGTGGAAGCATCACCTACCATTTGCGATTTAATGATCGCAAACTACTTTTTCTGTTGATAACATAGTGTTTTAAATTGCAGGACCGTTCCGTTTATTTCCTGGGCACAATTATCATATCATAATTGTAAGGAATCACAGATTCTTGTGATGGATGCTAACATAATGTTAAGTTACATGATGGCATGCCGTTTCTTTTTCACCAGAATATAAATATGATTTTATATACTACTGGATGTTGCAAGGATGTCTTTTGTTCCCCTACGTTTTAGAGAATAGGCAACACTGCGCTGTGGACAATAAAATGGATCTAATTGATTTTTGTCCTCTGTCCAGGTGCCCACGCCTTCGAAGACTTGTTTTACCAGCATGGAACCGAGTGGAGACTGTAATGATCAAAGCTATTGATTTATGGAAAGATCTTGAATCCCTGACAATGCCAAGCATAGTGAATTCCCCTCGTCTTGTTCAGGCAATTGCTACTAATTGCAGGAACTTTAGTGAACTCAAGATCATGGGACCGTTTGACATTTATTTTGCATCCTCACTCGCTACCTATCTTCCAACGTTAAAAGTTTTGAGCCTCCGATGTTCAAAGCTATACAAGGACACATTGATCTTCATCTTGGATAATCTGCGGTGCCTAGATGTGCTCAACATATCGCATTGCCTTCTAATACAAATCCCACCACCTCCTGCACCAGGAAGAATAGTTAGGCGGCTTGATAAAACTATCCTGGAGAAAGCTTCTCGGTTACGCAAATTCTTAACCTGCATGAGAGACACTTGCATCATGTGTCAACGGACAAGAAATGATGAAGGCCTCATGCGTTGGTACAAGTATGAAAAAGGGCTATGGAAGGAAGATGAGGTCAGGTCTCTTGCTCTTTGATTTGAGCTTTCCAAGATCAAATTTCTGTGGGGTAGAATGTATCCTTTTTCTTGGTTATTCTTTCACTTTATGCCAGGAACAGAATAAGACAATGTTGAAGGAAGCAACTCAGGGCTTCCTGTCTATTTTATGTTAGTTGTGGTGATAAAAAGCCAAACTCTGGGTAGTTGTAGAGGGCTGAAGATTTTCTGTTAATGCTCGTAGATGTGTGTATGTGTATATATATGCTAAATTGCACTGTTTTGTTGTTTTTAGGTCACCCTTTATTTATTTATTTATTTATTTATTTTTCCTGATATATAACATAGTCTGTACCTCTTAACTTCCTTCCAGACATTGAATGTAGGCTCATTTGCTAATATAATATTGCCAGCGTTGAATATACACTCAACCGATACTTGAACTGGTCTTGTATAAACATAATTTTCTCCTACAATTTTCTGTGCTTAGAAGTTGAAAATCCCAGTTTTTAGTCGATTTCCAGATTGTTCAGCAGTCAAATTCCAAACCCATAACAGTCCTCACTGCAATTTTCTCCTTGTTGACTCATAGATTGATGGACAATTTGCATTGTTTAATAAAATTTATGTCTTGTGAAGGACAAGTTTGAAGAACATGTGGGCAGAGACGAAGATGAAAATCTTAAGCATTTGTTTTTTAATTTTTATAAAATTTCAAATCATTTACTTCACATAAATATTGGAAGTTGATAATGTACAACAAGTTCTTTATAACTAATCTTTTATATGTTTTCCTTTTGATAATAAAAAAAAAAAAACTCACACTATTAATTATCATAGTTAAGGTATTGATTTAGATGATAACGTGTCATTTGAGTTATTAATTAGGGTTTGAATTCAAGGAAATATCGAGAGCTTTTCGTGAATAATCCAAATAATTGATTTAATATGTAATTGAAAAGGGGATTAGTGAGGGAAAGCTAGCCAAATGTAATTACTATTTTTTAATCTAAAACTTCTATTTGTAAAATCTAGACCAGTTCAACAAGTGATTTGAGACCCAGTTAACCCAGGCCTTGGACATATTCGAGTTAATGAAAAAGGAGATTTTTCAGGAAATATAGCTCATATCTGTTGCAAAATATATATATATATATAAACATGTTTGACTCGTTGACCCAATTATTAGGGCTATAATCAACCTTTAATGTTACTTTTTTTTTTTATTAAAACAATATTATTTTAAATTTTTTAAAAACAAATTAGAAGATCGATCCTGCTCCCTCTTATCATTGATTGATTCTTGAGTTGATTTTACATGTGTATTTTCATGTATAGAATAATTTTAAAATTATTTATTTGAAATTAAGAATCTAATTAAGTGAGCTTGTTAAATCAAATTCATGCATAAATCATGATAAATAGGTTAGCAAAGCTAGCTTGGCTTACCCAGCAACACATGATTTTTACTTTATTATTTTAAAATATTTAAGATTACAAGTATTAAATAAATTAAATTATAAATAAAAATATTTTATGGTGTGGTATACAATATTTAAAAAATTATATGAAATAAAAATGTTTTACTAATAATTTTTTATTTATTTTTTATTGAATATATTTTATACTTTTATAATAAAACATTTATTTTTATCTACCCAAAAATAAACTTTTTTTATTTTTTTCCCATAAAATAAATAAACAAAAGGAAGAAACATTTTTTTATCTACCCAAAGTGATTGTAAATCTCAAATATTCATTATTTCAGACCAAACCTCACGGCTCTCTGAACTGATAAATCCCTCCCTCCCTCCCCTCTAAAAACAGACAAAAACATGGCTTTGGAACTATGGGAAACACTCAAAGAAGCCATAACAGCATACACAGGACTATCACCAGCAACTTTCTTTACAGTTGCAGCTTTAGGGTTAGCTGTCTACTATGTGGTATCAGGCTTGTTTGGTGGGTCTGATCATCATCAACATGTTCCAAGACAATCTGAAGAGCAGATGCAACCTTTACCTCCACCTGTTCAACTTGGTGAAATCACTGAAGAAGAACTAAAACAGTATGATGGTACTGACTCTAAAAATCCCTTGCTTATGGCTATTAAGGGTCAGATCTATGATGTTTCTCAAAGCAGGTAAAGTTCCATCTTTTTGTGGTCTTTTTGGTTGTTTTTGACTTCTGAGCGGTGAAAAATAGTGGGTTTGTATTCTTTTTTGAAGTGATGAGATTATTGTGTGTTTTGGGTCAAAGGGTGTTTCGAGCTTATTGATTTTGTGAAATTTTGGGATTTTTGTTTGAAGTCTTAGTTGATTCCAGGAAATCAATTTTCTTTTCCTTGTTTGACTTTTTGGTGATCTTTGTTGATCACTTTTTTTTTTCTCTATGGTTGTTGCTACTTTTTTGCTACTTGTTTGTGGTGAGTCTCTAAAAGAGATGCTACTTTTTTTAGTATGGTCGTTGAAAGGTTGCATTTTTTCAAATCCTTTTTAATGGATTATATGGTGAAGTTGAAGTGTAAATCTCCCCCTTTTTCCTCTTGTGATAAAAAGACTTGATGTTGATACATTATCTGGGCAATTTGATTGGTTGTGTGGTCTTCTTCTCTTATTTTGTTTGTGTTTTACTTGTTTATGAGCAATGTTAAGGTATGGTTTGATTTTAAGTGATGGGGTATTCTTTGTGGTAACATGGATGGGGCTTCATTCAGACATTGACCAATACGTAGAGGACTAAAATTTTGCATTCCAGCACTCTTTTTCACAACCTTTTGTAACTTGGATTGCTAAAACCTAAAATAAATTTTGTATATTATCAGAAGTTTATTCTTAACAGTTCATTTGCTGCAGCTAAATGAATGATCTTCAGTAGGAAGGTTTTTGGCGTGATTCTCACTCTGTATTCCCTGTTGCTTCTTTGTGAGTGGATTTTAGTGGTCGACCACTGGGTTTGATATGAGACATTTCTGAATCTCAAGTCTGCTGACCTGCTCATCTTCAGCGTTTGGCAATCATTTATTTTTGTTATATGTGATGAACAAGCAATGACTAGAACCCTTTTTGGGCATGATTTAATCAAATCTTGAATGCAAACCATTCCTTTGTTTACAACACGCTATCTGATAGACTAATAATTACAATCACATCATGCTTCTTATATGGATATGGCCTGACACCTTAGAGATACAAAGACCCAGAAGATGTGTTTGTCATTTTTTTTTCCAGTGACTTGTAGTGATATGTAGTGTATGTTAACATTGACCATGAATTATAATCTTATCAGCTGAGACCTGAGAGTTGGCTATCAATCTAGTATGAGACCGTGAATTCTGTGCATTAGGATTTGAAACTGTTATGAATTGGTGCTGAAACTTGTAAACTTGCTATACATTATTTGTTACAGGATGTTCTATGGACCTGGTGGACCTTATGCATTGTTTGCTGGAAAGGATGCTAGCAGAGCTCTAGCAAAGATGTCTTTCGAAGATAAAGATTTAACTGGTGATGTCTCTGGTCTTGGTCCATTTGAATTGGAGGCCTTGCAGGATTGGGAATACAAGTTCATGAGTAAATATATTAAGGTTGGAACAATCAAGAAGACGGTTCCAGTAACTGATGGAACCTCCACCAGTGAACCTGCTGCAGAGGCTACAGAAAGCGATGTTGCTAAGCCAGCTGAAGATGTTCCATCAGTTGCTGCACCTGTTGAAACTCCTGCTGGTGGTGAATCCAAGGAAGAGTAATCTTGCATTTATGGTGAAACAATCTTTAATGAAGAAAGAGCTGTTTGAACACATGTTTTTGGCGAATCTAGCCATTTATATTATGTATTAGCTTACGTTTCTCAGTCTAGAATACTCGTGCTATAATCTTGCTCTAATTTTCAGTCTGCTATTTAATAAATTGGTCTTTTAAAGTGTGGAGATTGAAATTGTAACTTGTGTTAATTTGATTGTGCTAGTTGCCCCGCAATCGTTGTGGTGGATTTATTTTACATGTGGGGTTGCCTAAGCATTATTTGAGCTCTGTAAAAGTTGGATAAATTGTTAATAAGCAATAAAAATGTTGATTTTCTGCATCATTTGCAATACCCTATGTTGTGTTTATCCTCCATTTGTAAATCTGCTTAGATTATGCTTAGTGATCTGAGAAACAAAAATATGAAATTGAAAATCTTTTTATTCCATCTGAGTCTATTTCATAAATCCCAAGCTATGCCGAATGTGCTTGGTGATCCGAGAAGCAAAGATAAGAAATTGAAAATCTTTTTATTCCAGTAGTCATTCGTAAAATCCTTAGCTATGCCGAGCCCCGCTGCTTCTCTTACGCATGCCATGCAATTCCCATTGAACGACTATACAATCCCTTTATGATTTTCATTTTTTACATGCTGGCGATAGATTAGGTCCTCCATTCATGATGGCAAGGTGGTATGGGTTTGCTGTGTTTCCCAGAAGTTTGGCTTGGTAGCAAGCTGGGAAGTCTGCATAAGCTTCCAAGCCAGGTTCACGAGGGGGGTTCTCGTTCTTAACATGAACCTGAATGTTGGAAATGAAACCAGTCTTGTTGAACTCTGGCGGCTCAAAGCTACCACTTCCCATGGTTGGCAGAGGATCATTTGCAGGATCGTAGACCTGTCCTCCAAATTGTCATCTGATGCAAAATCACCTCAGCCTGTGACAATGATTTTGGCTCTAACTTGATCAGCACCACCATGGACTTCTAACCACCAATTTCCGTTTCATCCGGCAATCAGATACAAGAATGTGTTAGATATCAGAAAGAAATTCCATTGATAGAAAATTTTCCAAGTACATATAATATTATAGTGTTACCTGACGAACTTGAAACGTCACCAAATATCGAAGCCTACCGTATGTTGACTGGTTTAAAATTTCTAAACCTAGACAAGATTGAGGACTGACTTGAACGAAACCAGGGCAACGAAGATCATAGCATCCACTATTCCCATTGTTGGCCTCCATTGTTGCAAAAGAAACTGCATTACTATCATCATCAATTCAAATGCAGAATCAAAATATTGAAGTACAAGATTTCTTTTAGGGGCATACGGTCCAGAAGCTGTAAGTTCGCGTTTTGTTGTCTCCATATATAATCCAGGATTCACCTAAAGCATGCCCCCAAAAGGATAAAGAATTGTATTAAAGGCATTGGTAGTTACAGAAGAGAAAGGCATGCAAGGAAAACTATTTAGAACATTGTATGAGTAAAGAAAACAGGTTACTTACGACCCATCTATAGTGTATTCCATCAAATTGACCTTTAAGATCATTTCCTAGTAAACTCCAGCTCCACTGTATTGGTTGGGAGTCACAGTTTCATTATATATATACTGACAGATCCTCTGAGTCCATAAAATTGAATAGATGGGTCTACAGCAGTTTGAGCCGTCACAAACTGCATTAAAACTCCTAAATTACATCAATGTTAACAAGAAATATGGTGAGGGGAGGTGGCTACAAAGGAAAAGAAAATTGCTATGCTTCAGCTGTTGCATATGTAAAGGTCGACTCACATAGCATCTTATGCCGTTCGAAACAAATGAAAGATCTGCTGAAGGGAGTAATCTTGATAGAGATTTTGCTCTCATTAGATCTTTCTCCTGATGGGAACAGTTCTCGGTGGACATTCCACCCCCATTCGCGGGCTTGTTTTCACAGATTCTGACTTTGCTGTCGTAAATTCTTTCAGCTGAGAACTGAGCCACAGCTGCTAACAACATTGAATGCGAACAAGATCATGAAATGCAAAAGAACTCCAATGATTATTGCAAGCCATTCGCTAAATCTTATACAAACCTGAATTGTGTGGTTTCTAAGCAAGGGATGATCAAAAGCAGGTTGCTTGTAGATATCAATGCAATCGATAACACTATCATCCTTATTAGGAGTTGGATATCAATCAATCATTAACACTGCCATCCTTGTCCAGTCCAAGAAAAAGGAAAACAAAGATATGGTAGTGTATTGACAGCATTGATATCTTGCTCCTAATAGGTGGTTTGTTCAACACCTTGAGTTGTCTATCTAGCTCCAAGTTTTCCTGCTAGCATATGAAGCTTAACCTTCCTTCAAACATGAAACTCAAACTTAGCAAAACAAGAACAACACAGAATCAAAGATGCCATTATAGTGCACAAAGAGGAGAACAACTCCCTTAGGGATTCAGTTTTACTGATCTCTATTGATGGATTACATGGATTAATCCAACTGCCCTACATCTTGACACACATTTGATGTCTTTATCTTTGTTTTCCATAAGAGGATTGAAAAGGAAGTATAACTGCATAATTATGACTATTGTTAACTAATAATGGCAACATGCTAAAATGCCTCTAGGCTTAGAAACCGACTAGATCATTTGATTTATTCAATTTTTTTTAACATAAAAAAATAAAAACATTCAAGTGTTGCTAACGTTTTTCTAGTAATATTTTTTTAAAATTATATGGAAGTTGATCTAACATTGCCTAAATAACTTAATGGTTTCAAAGATAAGCCGGATAACCGGTGAAAATATAGTTTTACTCACAAAAATTCAAAACCATCTTTTAAAAAAAATAATTGAAATGATAACATATTGGATCGATCTAGACCAACTTGGTTTAACCGGTCAAATCCATGACCCATATTATTAGACCATGATAACCTCATATAAAACAAATAAAAATAAATTATGAAACTCAATTTCTAATCAACACATTGTTGAAAAATGTAATCAAGAAAAATTAATAAAAAATAACATGGGTTAACCTGTCAAGCCCCTGACTTGAGTCATGAGACCGAGATAACCTCATAGAAAATAAATAGAAAAAAAGATCTGAGTCAACCTGGATTAACCTGACAAACCTCGACCAAGGTTATGAGACTGTGATAATTCTACAAAAAGCAAATTAAAACAAGTTATAAAACCTAGTTTTCAATAAACTCAATGTTGAAGGATAAAATTGAAAAAAAAAATCAATCTAAAAACAAGATACAATAAAATGACCCGAGTCTACCAGGGTTAACACGCAAAACATGTGACCCGAGTTATAAGACTAGGATAACCTCTTAAAAAAGCAAACAAAAACAAATCATGAAACTTAATTCATAATCAACTCAATGATGAAATTAAAAAAAAATCAATTAAAAAAAGGCAAAAAAAAGTCAAATGGATTAACCCGCAAAATCCATAACCCGAGTCATGAGATCGAGACAACTTCATAGAAAGCAAACCAAAATAAATCATGAAGCCTAATTTTTAATCAACATAATGTTAAATGATGAAATTAAAAAAAATATATTAATTAAAAAAAAATTCGAGTCAATAGAGTTAACATGTCAAAGTCGTGAAACAGGTTATAAGACCGAGTTAAAGATGTATAAAGCAAACCATAATAAATTATAAGACTCAATATTTAATAAATCAAATGTTAAATAATGAAATTAGAGAGAGAAACATAGATTTAGAAAGAAAAAAAGAACAAAAGCAACAAAAAAAAAAGACACTATTGAAATGAATAGTGTCTTGTGAGGTGGTGCACAGTAGAAACACTACCTCTTTTAGTTTATTGTTAATTAGCTATCTAACCCACTCTCCGCTGCGGGTTGTAAATGTTTTCTTCCAGAAAAATACTGGGTATACATTCTACTTTGATGTGTTTTTTTACATAAAAAAATTCAAAGTAAAAATAAAAAAACATATACAATCGTCCAATTAAATAAATCGATAATCATCTTTGTAAATAAACAAAAAAAGAAGAGGAAGTTAACAACAACCAAAAGAGAAATTAAAAAAATTAAGAAATAAATGTAGATCAAGATATTCAATAATACAAAATAAAATATTTAACCGATTGTTTTTACTAAACTTATTTATTTAAATCAATAAAAGATAAACTCACACAAAAACAACATGTGACCTAAAAGATAAAAACAAATAAAATTAATTGAATAAACTTACACTAAAAAAAATATATAACGAAAGGCCAAACATATTAGAAATATTATTTAAAAATAAATATTTATTTTGAAAAATAAATTTCATTTTTATATATTAAAAAAATTATAGATGAATTAGAATAATATCTTAAAAATCAAACACAAACAAAACAATTTAAAAAAAAAACTTGTATTAAAAAAAGACAAGCAAAACTCGTGACTTAAGATATGAGACTGAGATAAACTCATAGAAAATAAATTGAAGATAATCACAAAACCTATATTTAAAAAAAAAACTAATACAGAACAATAAGATCATACAAAGTTGAATCCCCAACAAATTAAATGTCAAAAGAAGAAACCAGGAAACAAAATCAATTACACAAAATGATCTAAATAAAATGAGGATGAAAATAAAATAAAATAAAATAAAAACATATGAGAAATGTAATTGAAGAACTAAATTGAAAAAAAAAAACAAAACAAAACTTCTATAAAAGGAATAAGAACGAAGTAAGAAATTAAAAGAATGAAGACTAAAATAGAAAAAACAAAAAAACAAAGAGAACAATCATGCATTTTATCTGGTAGGAGAGGTAAAAGAAAGAGAGAAAAAACTACTAGCAACAATTTGACCACCATATGTCGTGACGCAGCACACCATGTGAAAGAGAACATGGTGGCGCAACCAAAGAGACGACAAAAGATTAGGTTTGGCCACCAGGTGGTGTCAAACATGCCGCTTAAATGACGTGAATGTCATTCACTCATTGGCGCATGCCTAGCACGCGAAAGCAGCTTTTTTATTAAAAAAAAATTAAAAGTCAAGGTGAAAATACAAAAACACTCATCATGACCTTGTTAATTATCCAAAAACCTGTGTGAAAGTATAAATATATCCCTAAATAAAAACCTTATTTTTTATCTTTTCTAAGATCAAATTCGTATTTTTATTGTACATGAAGAATGGTAAAACCCAGAAAACCCTAGCCCAACAACCCAATTGTTTTTTATCCTTGGAGTAAATAAATATTTTTACTGGTTAAAATATTATGAAAAATGAAGAGAATTCTTGGTCAACAGTTCTAGATTTTACTGATTTCGAGAGTAAAAACATATTTTTACTGTGTAAAAATTAAAAAAAAAAACTTAAATACCCTGAATAATTTTTTAATAACCAATAAATAAGGAGAAAAAATCAAAGCACCCTCACAACCAACGTCACCGTTTCTTCCGCTTAAAGGAAAAATTTTAATTTGACTAGTAATCCATGTGTCTATTGTTACGGTGAAACAGTCACATCATATATATTTTGTTAAATTTAATATGGTAGGCCCAAAACTTGCCTACTTGTCAATCAATGGCCCCACCTCAAGGATTTCTTACAACTACAAGTTTCTCCTTCTGATCCAGCGGGTTACTTGTGTCTTGGTGATTGGTGTTTTGTTTCTTGAAATCAACGACTAGTTTGCTTCCCTTCTGAATATTTGCCCCCACCATAAGGAATTAAATCTACTCTGCCAAGCTCTCCATGCATGGTTCCTGTACAAGTGCGCTGGAAGTCTAAGAGAAGGCACAACTTGCAAGTTATAATAATGAAATTAGAAACTGGGTTGAGGTAAGCACTACTGCACATTAGAGCCCTTAAATCATTGCTTGCCTCAATTTTCCTCTCCAAGTTATAATCAATAGCTTCCTCTGTGTCCTGGGGCAACTATTGCACGACAGTGAGCCTCAAAAATCTCATGGAGGTATCCTATGATTTGAAGTGTGGTGGGGATTCATTTAATGGATATTTATTTGAATATGTATCGTATCTTTTAATATATTTTCTTGAAGAAAGTATAATTTAGACTGTTTATAAATCTATATCATTGTTTGGTTGTTAAACCAACCCGGCTCATCGGAGGATCTAGAATCGGACTTAGATCAAGTTTTACAATAAATAAAAAGGTTTATTTTGGGTAACCTAGTCAAAACTCAGTTGACTCACAACTCTATTTTAACTTCTTTTTTAAAAAAAAATTAAATTAATCATAGTTAATCCGATTTAATCACCACCCAAGAGGGTTGCACAGATACACCAACTAAAGCCAACTGTTTGACCACAGTTATGGCTCTTTAACTCTTTTGAAGAAGGAAATTTCGCTTTCTTTGTGCTGGCAGTTTGAAGGTGATCATCGAGCTATCTCATCAAACTTCAATATCAAATGCGTACACTTTATTTATTGCTTTGTTCCCTCAATGCAAAGGCAGTGCGCAGGATTTGTCTCGTAATTCCTGCCCTGCCAGCTAATTTCATGTTTAATACCTCAAATCATTTCCTATTGCCAGATTTCAACTCTCTCGATCATGGGAAATTAAAAAAAGAAATTATGAAATATTAGTTAAAGCATGAATGATCCATCTCTAACCAGATCGAAGAGATGATATCAATCTACGTAGATGCGAAAATTAGTTCCAGCAACTGATTTTGTACTTAGATGAAGACAATCTTACAAAGAAAAATCAAATGAATTGTAGGGCTTTCAACATGCACTCATTACCCCAATCCTAATGGTCAGAGCAGTTAGAGATGAATCATTTTGTTTCTTGAAAAACTTGGCCATTTCTTTTAACCCTTTTACGGGAACTCGTGGTTGTCAATTATATGAGGCAGGGCTAATAGAAAATGGGTTTTCATGTCTTTCAAATATGATTGATTGTTAATTTTGGCCCTATCGTCCTTCCCATCAGGCTGCCTGATCCCCTTATAAGTAGACATTAGACCCACTAGAATTACTCAAAGCTGCCTGTTTCCTCTGCCTGAAAACCCTCTCAAAGAAGCTCCTTCTCAACAGCCTCCCTCATCAAGACTCAAATCATGAGGACTTATAGCCCTTTACTTTCGCTTCTAGTTTTCAGTACAATCTTGCTAGCCTCGCTCCATTCTTCTACTTGTAGGCATGTCAGCTGGACTACCTATGAAGAAAAACAGCAAATTAACACCAAGTATCCTCTTCCATTTCCACAGTATGATCTGCCTGGTATTTCTCACACCGTGAAATCCAAAGATGACAAGGTCAACAAATTGTTTGGAGGATCTCATAAGGCTGTCCCAGGTGGACCTAATCCACTTCATAATTGATTTGGATTTCTCAATTTTTGTAATCTGTTTCCATGAGAAGCTCCCAGTGTTGTCCTGGAGACAGAAAAATGCACTTGGTTCTTGTCAAGAATGAAAGAACCTTTGTGGTTCTTTCATTCTTTCCTTGAACCAAAGTTAGATTCAGTTGTAAGAGTACATCATGGATTAATTACCATGTTGAAGTTGTGTAGTGCTAATCTAAGCTCATTTTGTTTCTCACGAGCCTGTTGCAGTAGTAGTAGCAATTGTAAACTGTGCATCGAAGTATGAGGCTCCGTTTCAACCACGTGAAAAGCATCAATTCGATACTTTTGATGGTTGAAACGTGATTTCAAGCTTAGCCAAACGTATATTTAAATGATGATCATACAGTTCAGTCGAAATTATCAACTATATGATCAATTATCTTTTGTTATCTTGGATTGCTTCAAGAAAATTATATATCTAGCAAATATGGTGTTCAGATAGCAAGGAGATAGCCAGTGATCAAAGCACTGATTACCCAAGGGGGCAGTGTAGCCTTTTAGGTGGGACTGGAGAAAAGACTACAAAAACTAGGCTGAGGTTGACAGTTGACTTGTTAGTTGCTAGATTGCAACCTTTTTTCTTCTTTTCTCATCCTTTTCAACCTAGAAAGTGGATCATGCATGCATACAAATCTACTACCTTGTTTAATACTATTTACAAATGTCGAAGACAATCATTCTTGGCATCTTGCATCAGTAATCCATATGGCAGAACACGAGTAGTATCAGCACTTGTTCCAAAAACATTTTAGTATTGGACTGCCGTCTGATAGTTAAACCATGAATTCATATTGGCAGGAAACTGAAATATTCTAGCTATGAACATCCACTCCCGAGTCCCTATCTGCTTGTTGGTAGGATGATGGTCAGATGTGCTTGATGGTATGGAAAACTTAAATGAAACTAACTGGAAATATCTTGAAATTAATCATGTGGATGACTAACTTAACATAGAACAGAAAGATATGAAATCTTCACATTGATCTGTGTTATATATGCATGGTAAACATTATTAAAGAGTAATTTAATTCGGAATAAATGCCCTCCAAGAACTAGCTCAAGGCAGTGAATTAAGTCAGCAGTTAACAAGGTGCATCATAACAAGTCCCGAGGGGTAGTTCTTGTGATCAAGGAGGTTTGTTCCATCTCTGAACTTTTTGAAGACGATCTTTAAAACCAGCATCTAAGAGAAATTTATTCTTCCGATTACACCAAACCGATATGAGGACATGCTTTTAGTATTTTTTCGAGAAAAGATTTGATGCAGAAACTGGCTCGAGGATACCATTATCGTCGGGGGGGAAACTGATGCATCATATTGAGCTCAATTCTAGACAGGATAAGTTGTCCGAACCCATTTTTCTTATTCACAGTTCACCAACTATATTATAAGATTGGTACAAGTGTCATGCTCTGTTACTTTCTGCATCATCTTCATCTTAGAGATTGGTTATTAATTTATTTTTTCCCTAGCAAAAGCCCACCCTATGTGTAGTGGGTGCCCACCTACTCCCTCAGCCATCCTCCTGCCTCTTCAAGATTCCGAATTATGCTTCATGCTTGACTAGTCCAACCTCACCAGATTAAATTTTCACAATATTTAAGGTGTTGATTTTCGTGTAACCTTTTATGTTTATTTCATTCATAATAGAAAAATTGCCGCAGGTCAAATCACTTCACACGCAAAAAAAAACTGTGAATCGACTTCATTTCTAGCTGTGTCGATTGATCCTTATGTCATCTTGTCCTGGCTAAGTTGGCGAAGCCTGCACGCTGACACAATCAACTTGGAGTTATCAGGTTTAACAAATACAAAGCCGGTGAACTGGTGATCTCTACTTTGTTTCCCTAATCTACAGATTTCACGTCTCGCAGTGTAATGTTTTTAAAATTCAATAATTCATAAAATTGATCGCAAAAAATAACACATCGAGAGTTTATACAAGTAGCTAAACCAATCTAGTTTATATAGGAGAAACTAAACTGAAATTAACTAGTAAAAAACATAAAAAAGAAATTCAAAAATAGATAGGGAGATAAAGAAAATTAAAAAAAGTAGCATCTTCTAATTTTCATCTAGGGAAAAGGCACTTAGAATACTCTGACAAAATTTAAACGCGATTCAAATTTTAAAGAAAAAAATTAAATTCATTTTAACGCGTTCAAACTTCTTCTTCTTGGACTTAATTTTATCCGGAAAATTTGGAAGCATTGCATATTGCCTTTTTGCGAGACAACAACAGAGAGCATATACCATTCTTTTTCTTAACAAAAACATTACATTGTAACAAAATATTGTGGATTTTAGCGTTTAAATTATGATATATGTACTAATAAACCTCCAAGTGGCATGAAGGGTCAACACTCAACACCAGTAGTATTCTGATAAATTATACCAAAATTGGCGTGTGCATTCCGTAGTCAGCCTAATTACGGAGAAAAATATTTTATTCAGGAAAGGCCTTAAGACTCTTTTCAGAAAACTATAAATAATTAGGTGAAAGTCATGCTTTTTGCTTCGCAAAGTGTTCTACCACACAAAGTCTTCTTGTAGGACTTGAAAATCTGCCATGTTTAACCAGCCTGGGACCTGTTTTCGATCCATTAATTAGGTTTTGAGATTCAATTCTTGCA